>NC_048225.1:38139954-38140412 GCF_002007445.2 Ailuropoda melanoleuca
ACACACACACACACACACACACACACACACACACTGGAATACTACTCAGCCATAAAAAAAGAATGAAATTTTGTCATCTGTGACAACATGGATGGACGTTGAGGGAATTACACTAAGTAAAATGAGTCAGACAGAGAAAGACAAATACCATATATTCGGAATCCAAGGAACAAAACAAATGAACAAATAAACTAAAACAAAACTCACAGTTAGAACAGAACAGCAGTTGCTAAAGTAGAGGAAGGATGGGGACTAGGCACAATAGCGAAGGGGGATCAAGAGGTACAAACTTCTAATTATAAAATAAGTAAGTCGCAGGTATGTAACAGCATGATGACTACAGTCAAAAATACTGTAGTGCAGGGCGCCTGGGTAGCGCAGTCGTTAAGCGTCTGCCTTCGGCTCAGGGCGTGATCCCAGTGTTCTGGGATCGAGCCCCATATCAGGCTCCTCCGCTA
>NC_048225.1:38140518-38192645 GCF_002007445.2 Ailuropoda melanoleuca
AAAAAAAAAAAATACTGTAGTGCATACCTTAAAGTTGCCAGGAGAGTAAATCCTAAAAGTTCTCATCACAAGCAAAACAAAAATTGAAACTGTACAGTGACTGACAGTAACTAGACTTCTTGCGATCATTTCACAGTATACACAAATATCAAATCATTATGTTGTATACCTGAAACTAATACAATGTTATAGGTCAATCATACCTCAATTTAAAAAAAAAAAGTTTTCTCTACTCTTTGATTTTATTCTCTTCACCAGTTCACGGAACTATTATGAAATCATGTATCCGAAAACAACCTACAATTTAACGCATAAACTCTCTGGCAGTGTACAGATAAGGAAGCCAAGGACAAGAGAAATGTCGTGTCCAGAGTCAAAAGCCAGAGGGCAACAGAGCCAAGATAGCTGTAGATTCCCCCCCAGGCCGACTAGCAATTATCAGGACATCAACAAAGCAGAGAAGGGGAGAGAGCGGCTTCCATGAATTCATGCCGAATTGTGCAATCATACAATCTGGAAATGCTCATTTTAATTTCAACATACATGGAGTCTTGTGAGATTTCCGAAAAACTGCATTCTATTGCGCTTTACAGACAGGAAGTACACCATAATTTTTCCATGTTTGGGGCAGCGGAAGGTCCTAAATAGTCTCCAGGAAAAGAATTCAGGTCTTCAACTTTTTCCTCCTTCAGTTCTCCTTCCACTGCATGACAACTGCTTTTGGGTTTGGCTGTTAGTTTTCTTCTCATGCCGAGAATTTTCAACCTTTGCTCTAAAACATTTAAAGTACAAAGCTATTTTAATGTATGACTTTCAGAACATGCCTGATGTCTAGCAATTGTGAAAAATATGTTCAAATGAAGCTGAAGTTTATTAAGGACAGGTGAGAACTGCCTACAAAATCACCAAGTGTACAAGTTTCAATCCTACCCAGCAGTTTAATTACTGCAGAAACAGTCGAGGTTCCGACTCACTGATAGGTAGGGCTCACAAAGGCCTGGAAAAAACTAACAAGCTGGAACCGGAAAAGTTTTTGTTTTTCATGGGGTTTTTTTGTTGTTGTTCTTTGTTTTTTGTGGTTTTTTTGTTTTGCTTTTTTGTGGGTTTGGGGGTTTTTTTGTTTTTTTGTGGGGTTTGGGTGGGTTTTTCTTTTTCTTTTTTTTTTTTTTGCATTCAACAACAGTCTCCCTTTTGCAACCTGTTGAGAACTCCTTGCGTGAAGCTCCCAGGCTATCACAAAAGAACTGGATGCTTGTGCAACCATTACCCTCTGTTTACTGTCTCAGACAAGAAACAAAGAAAGATAGGTGCCCAGCAACAGAAGCACAGCAGGAAGAATTCAGTAGGGCCCCCAACTTCCCGAGGCTGAAGTTAAAACAAGTTAGCAAACAGGCAGTTTTCCATCCCCAGCAACTCCTTGAATCCTCAGGGCTCAGACAGCTTGAAGTTTTAACTGTGAAGATTGTGTTAGGTACGAATAATTCTTAAGGATGTATGAAAGCAGAAAGCAAAAAGACTAGTACCCATTCAGAAACTGCCTGCAAAGATCCTATTTCCCATAGTTCTCCAAGGTCTAGTTTTTGGAAATGAAGGCTCTGGAGCAGACGAAGAGTCACAGGCCTTTGTGGTAAGTTGCTGAGACTGCACCAACGTGTGGACGGATGCTCTAGGACCGTCTCTAAATAGCCCTTCATCTCCGCAAATGAGAGATGGTGGGAGACTACTTGACAATCTCTCTGGAATTCTAGCATTTTCATTTGAGCTCCAGCAGGGATACCTATACCTCAACTCTCCTATTGCGGGTAAAATCTGGAGCAGAGTTTAGTGATGCTCTGTGACCTTCACTAAACCTCTCTTCAGTGTCTTCTATGGACACTACTCTAAGCCAGCTGGACACTGAAGGATAAACAAAAGTAGACAATGGGAACGTGGCCCTAGAAAGCTTATTTCACCACACCCTCCTCTATAGCACAGAACAGACAATTCAAATTTCGCTCTAATGTCACGTGTCTTTAAAATGTCTTTATAATGTCAAATGCTTCAGGGTGCAATGAGTCAAGAGAAATATTTTACTGACATCAGAAGAAACCTGACCTGTATCAGAAGGATGTCCAAAAAAGGTTCACAGCCATTTATAGCACTAGCTATGTTTTATAACCTCTCCCTCTGCACAGGGATTTCCAGCTGTTTCTCCACAGCAACTCTCTGAAGCTGGTATTATTTCTCCTTTTAAGGTGGGGAAGCTGAGGCTCAGGAGAGGTTAAGTGACTTGGGCAAATCAGTGAGCCCATAGGGCCCTGAGCAAGGACTCACCATCCCGGGTTCTTGCCTCAGAATGGCCACAATTATTATAGACACCAAACAAAATAACTCCACTATGCTTCAAGACAGAAAAGACAAGCATTAATTCATGAAGAAAGTTACGTTCTCTTCAAAGATTTTAGTTCATATCATAATTGGTTTAGTGAAAATTTAATCTTGGGAAATTTCACTTAAGAAAACTTTTGCGTGCCCTTTTGTGATGTACGACACATCCACGTGTGGCTGTTCCACTCCAACAGAGGCAAGGTGACAGTCTCAGGTTTCTCCCTGCTCACCTCTGACCTTTGGGATGACCACATCTATCACATCCCAATATCCTTTTCTGTTCTCTTTCATGGATCTAAAAGTATCTCAAGGAGAACAGGACTCAAAATAGATCAAAATATCACAAATGGGGGCGCCTGGGTGGCACAGCGGTTAAGCGTCTGCCTTCGGCTCAGGGCGTGATCCCGGCGTTATGGGATCGAGCCCCACATCAGGCTCTTCCTCTATGAGCCTGCTTCTTCCTCTCCCACTCCCCCTGCTTGTGTTCCCTCTCTCGCTGGCTGTCTCTATCTCTGTCAAATAAATAAACTCTTAAAAAAAAAAAAAAAAAAAGAAAACTTTTGCGTGCCCTTTTGTGATGTACCACACATCCATGTGTGGCTGTTCCACTCCAACAGAGGCAAGGTGACAGTCTCAGGTTTCTCCCTGCTCACCTCTGACCTTTGGGATGACCACATCTATCACATCCCAATATCCTTTTCTGTTCTCTTTCATGGATCTAAAAGTATCTCAAGGAGAACAGGACTCAAAATAGATCAAAATATCACAAATGGGGGCGCCTGGGTGGCACAGCGGTTAAGCGTCTGCCTTCGGCTCAGGGCGTGATCCCGGCGTTATGGGATCGAGCCCCACATCAGGCTCTTCCTCTATGAGCCTGCTTCTTCCTCTCCCACTCCCCCTGCTTGTGTTCCCTCTCTCACTGGCTGTCTCTATCTCTGTCGAATAAAGAAATTAAAAAATCTTAAAAAAAATATATATCACAAATGATCTTCAACTACTTTGCAGCCCACCATCCTAACCTAAGATCTGGTCTCTGTATTTTTAAGAAAGCCCTGCTGAGGATAAACTCCTGCCACGTAAATTTCTTCCTGACCCCATTACCTCTACAAACAATCCTCTAAGCCAGTCGTCTATGTATGTTCCCTAAGCAACTAGGCACTCACATTATTTGTACACATTTTCCATGAATTCAGCTGGCTTCCCCTTCTGCATGGTCAACAATGCATCTACTTATTGGAGGGATTCTCTTCCATGTGAAATGAAATAGAAATTCTGCAACCCAGACTAAATGCAGTATTCCCCTCAACTTTCTCTTTCATCTCAAAGAGTTTCCTCTGGCAAGCATCTTCTTGGTCATGAAGGCTGTTCTTTTGCACTGTCTTCAAAGGAACCAATTCAAATAACTGACTTGCTATCTCCCATTAATCACTAAACCCATGGACTAGTACAAAAATATTCCTTGATGGATTTAAAATAGGGGCAGCATATAGTGTACAGCTTCTTGAGATCTCAGTGGGGAGATAGTATCAGGGGATTCCAGCACTGGGCAATTTGGATCCCCAACTCCCCCTTGAATGATTCTCCAGATCCTGGGCCACCAGGAGTTCACTTGGTTTCCTGGCGAATTTTGTATCTTAGTTTCTTCCCTAAAATAGTCCTGTTTTAGCACTTCAGAGTTAAATTAGAAGTCTCCCTAGAGTCATACATGAATCAGGAATCTAACAAACAAAAGTTTAAAAAACAAAAACTTTAAAAGTCCTAGAAAAAATATTTTATATTTCTATCACCTTGGCAGGGAGAAATCCTCCTTAAAGATGATTCAATGCTTAGAAGCCATTAAAAAAAAAAAAAAAGGTGAACATATTTGACCACATAAAAATTCAAATCCTCTGAGCAGCAAAAGATGCTATAAATAAAATTAAGACTAAGGAAGAACTCTTACCACTAAGAGGAAAACAAATACCTTAAAAAAAAAAAACCTATAAAAAGATGTACAACCTTCACATGACCAGGAAAACATATATTGAAGAGTGAGCCTATTTTTGTTTATAAAATTGGCAAAAACGAAACAGGCTCATACACCTCAGTGCTGGTGACAGTGAGGGGAATTGGGCACACTCAAACACTGCTAGTAGAAAAATGATAGTTTTGGAGGATAACTGAGCAGCTTTTATTAAAATTCTAATGGGACATAGTTTTTGACCCTGCAATTTCACTTCTTCGACTCTACCTACATAAATACTTTCATACTTTTATTCTTTAAAGATTTATTTATTTTAGAGAGAGAGATCACGAGCTAGAGGGGCAAATGGAAAGGGAGAGAGAATCTCAAGCCGACTCCATGCCGAGCATGGAGCCCAACACAGGGCATGATCTCACTGCCATAGATCATGACCTGAGCCGACACCAAGTGTTGGACACTTAACTGACTGAGCCACCCAGGCGTCCCTCATAATATTTTTACAAGATTATTTATAATAGTGATGAACCAAAGACAGCCTAAATGTTCTTGAGTAAAGAAAAGGTAAATGCCTTTCGGTAAGTCCATCCAATGAACATCAGGTACCCATTAAGAAGAATCAAGTAAGTCTCATTTTACCAACAGGGGAAAATTTTTTTTTAAAGCAACAAGGATTTGTTATTTAAAATATGTATATACATATATACATACTTCTGCATGGTAAAGAAAAAGATCCAGAAGATTATGCACTCAAAAGTAACCCAAAAGAGAGGGACCCAAATAGGATAAGAAAGAGGTCTTACATTTTATTTTCTATTCTCCGTTGTTTGAAGAATAAAGAATCGTCTGAAGAATACTATTTGAAGAATGAAGAATTGTCATTTATGACCTGGTGATTTAAACACAGTCTTCTAAAGCATGAAGACAGGTGCTGGTCCTGCACCACCCCACTGAACTGTCCTTTGTCACGTTAAATACTGTCAGCAGGTGGACAACTAACCAGGTCATGGTATAAGATATCCTCACTTCTCTCTGCTATACAGTTCTACACCTGTCTTCACTGAATCCACTTTTAAAAGATGGGAAAGCCAAAAAGGCAGATGTTCACAGATATTTTACAGCTGCCAAGCTGAGCCTACATATAGTTGAGCTAAGTCTAAGTCAGTAGTCATCTTCTAAAGTCAGTACACCTATGAAATTCATAGTGGTCCTGGGGTTAGTCCACTTGACTCAACAGGGAAAAAGAAGATGAGGAGTAGGAAGTGGGGCATGTGAAGAGGTGGCTCCTACAGAAACCAGAGCCCTAGATGGGAAGACTTGGTGCAAGTTCTTGATTTTTCACTTTGTAGCCGGATGACTTTGAACAATTTCTGCTTAACTGCTCTGAGTCTCAATGGTTAAAATGAAATAGATAAAATCCCAAAGGGGTATGAGGATTATGATAAAAGTGATGATGAATGTGAAAGGCTTAGCAGTGACAAAGCATTACTCTTTTCCTTTTTTTATAATTCAAGTATAATTAACATACAGTGTAATATTAGGCTCGGGTGTACAATATAGTGATTCAACAATTCTATACATTACTCAGTGCTCATCACGATAAATGTCCTCTTAAGCCCCATCTTCTATTTCACCCATCCCCCCATCCATCAGTTTGTTCTCTACAGTTAAGAATCTAGGGGGGGTTTTTGTCTCTTTTTCCTTTGTTTTGTTTCTTAAATTTCATGTCTGAGTGAAATCACACAGTATTAGTCTTTCTCTGACTGACTTATTTCACTTAGCATTATACTATAGGGTATTATTCTCATTTCTCCCAAATATCCCAACTGGAGATACTTTTCAGGGAAACATGACGTTCTTTAAAAAGGCAAATACTGGGGGCGCCTGGGTAGGCCAGTCGTTAAGTGTCTGCCTTCGGCTCAGGGCGTGATCCCGGCCTTCTGGGATCGAGCCCCACATCAGGCTCCTCTGCTGGAAGCCTGCTTCTTTCTCTCCCACTCCCCCTGCTTGTGTTCCCTCTCTCGCTGGCTGTCTCTCTCTGTCAAATAAATAAATAAAATCTTTAAAAAAATTAAAAAATAAAAAGGCAAATACTGGGGTGCCTTGGTGGCTCAGTCAGTTAAGTGTCTGTCTTCTGCTCAGGTCATGATCTTGGGGTCCTGGGATTGAGCCCCATATCGTGCTCCCTACTCAGCAGAGACTCTGCTTCTCCCCATCCCTCTCCTTCTACCCCTCACCCCCCTGCTTGCTCTCTCTCTCTCTCTCTCTCTCTCTCTCGCCCTCAAATAGATAAATAAATAAATAAATAAATAAATAAATAAATAAATAAATAAAATCTTAAAAAAATAAATAAATAAAAGGCAAATACCCCTGCTGAAGTTCAGCACCATCTGACAACCTAACGTCCACCACTTTCATCGAATAATCTGGCAGCTAGCTGACTTTGGCTTTGTGTCCAGAGAGTGAAGCTGGAAGGGGTGGGGGAGTGGCATTTCGCAGCAGGAGGGCACGCCTGGGTGGGTTAAAAGAGTTCAAAGCTCTTCATCTCTGGGCAGATCTGAGAAGAAAGGGAGAGGGAACAATGTCCTAAATCCCAGAGAGAGAAACAGCAAGAACAAGACAGGAACTGGAGTCCATGGCACACTGAGACTATGGAAGATTGAGAATCATGCCTTCCCAGGTACTGCCCTGTCCTCCTGTGGGAAAGAAGGAAAGAAAGGTAGAGACAAGGGACCCAAGGAAGCTTCCACTGTTTCTCTCCCTGTTTTTACTATCTGTTTAGGACCAGAGCAATAACCCAAAAATTCCCAGATTATCCTGAAACCTCACATCCCACAGAGAAAGCAAACCCTGATTTTAGAAGCTGAAGAGACAGAACAGCCCCATTGTTTTATTGGTGAAAACTTTCAGGTGAAGTGACTTCCTCAGTCACTGCCAAATGGCTGGGTAAAGTAGCTGGCAAAACTGGTGGCTAGGACCCGAAGCTCTGGGCTAAGGACACCACTGCTGTTTCCCTGTCCTGAGCAGGTGGGAGCTCGTGATGACTGAAAATCACTCAAGGGCTGCGTGCAACTACAGAGACATGTTCAACCCACCTTCTAATAATTTTGGGAAAAGCCACTTGGCTCGTTTTGACAAGTGATTTTTTAAAATTCCAAATAATTTCCTTTTACTGGGAAAACAAGTGTTTTGTAGGCTGCCATACATTATATATCTTGGCTTCTGACTTTTCCAAAACATTCTTCCCCCAAAGAAGAATCCATCAAAGTCTGACCACTCCAAGAAATTCCTCATTGTGCTGGTCTTGCAAACACAAAGTGACCTATTTCTGTCCATTCCCTGCTTCCCTCTGCTTGAACTACAAAGAAACTTGAAGTCTCTGATTCTGTGGTTTTGACTCCTGGCTTTGCAAGTAGAAAAAAATACTAATAAAAGGAAATCTTCCATTCAGCCTAGGTGCCTTTTAACAGGAAGCCTACAGAAGTCTTTTTTTTTTTTTCTTTTTATGCAGAAAAGAAAAAGTCAGTAGCAAGCTGCGTGATAAGCAAAAGCAACTCCTGATCTTTTCATAAATATTATTGGAAAGCTATCTGCACTCCACAAAGGATATCTGAAAGTTTTGGTTATGCCTATTTCAACTTGAACAATGACTGAATCAAGGAAAGTGAACTTCGAGTTTGCTTTTCAAATGCAGTATCAGGATAATAAAGCAGCTACTTTGTACTGGGGCTAGTACATGCAGATTTGAAGAAAGCTTTAGTCCATAAAAATATTAGAGAATTATTCAACTTTGACTCATGAATCTAGATATTAATTGAGTCAATATAGGTCCCTATTTCTAAATGAGTCTTGGGAGTAAATAAGCCAAGAGGAAATAAGGTTCCAGTTTCTGATGAAGTAAGAGATGGGGGGAAGGTGGGGAGGGGTGCACCGACTATAGCCACCCTGATAGATGTGAGGAAGGCAAGAGAAACCATCCTGAGGCCAAGGATGGAGACTGGGGCAAAGCAATTCGCTGGTTCAAACGTTTCCTTTTTGCCCATTGCACCAAATAAATAATACAGACATTAAGCATGTTCAATTCACATGAAGGAAGGCTGGAAAGACTGGGATCAGTCATTTCCCCTGGCATTTACTTTCTCTAATTCAGAAGGCAGTCTGCACAAAAACTAAGCTGGGGTCTACAATATTGTGACTATTTTTAACTACTCAATACTCATTATCCTACTGTTAACTTCAATAACACTATGTATCTTTTGATAGTGTGTGCATAACCCCAGTTGGTGATAATTGTTGTTCCCCTTTGCAGCTCAGATGTGATTCGGTTTAGGCCAATGAAACTAGCAGAAATATGGATGACAGAGGGGAGGGTGGGACATTTTCTGTTTTTCAGACACTAGGTAACAGAAAGCATGGCCCTTCACTCTGCTTTCCTTCCTCCTGCCTTGAATGGGGCTGTGATATCTGGAATGCAGTAGCCATTTTGCAACTGTGTGGGAGAAAAAAATGAGGGAAATGTACAAAAATCACAGAAACATTAGCCCTAATACTGCTGAGGCCCTGAACCAAAGGTAGCAACTTCCCATCTCTGGACTATTATTAAAGTAGAATGATAAATCTCTATCTGTTTAAGATGTTGTAACTGGATTTTCTATTATTTGTTGCCAAATGCATTTCTAAACGATACGAACATTTTCTATCTTCTTACAAAATGAGGCATAAATATATAATATATAAATATAATATATAAATATATAAAATATTTATATATAACTATATAAAATATATTATATATAACTAAGGAGGAAAAGGACTCTAATAATAGAGCCGAAGTAAAAAAGAGAAGTTAAGGAATATCAAAGACTTAAGAATGTGAGCACTCTGGTAATTTAAACCTTGCTTATGTGACAAGTGCCAATCTTTTTATTCTGTTTCTTTTTAAGATTTTTTTATTTATTCATTTGAGAGAGAGAGAGAGAGGGCCAGTGAGAGCACTAGCAGGAGAGAGGATCAGAGGGAAAGGGAGAAGCAGACTCCCCACTGAACAGGGAGATCCCATGATCAGGATCTTGACCTGAGCCGAAGGCAGACACGTGGCCGACTGAGTCACCCAGGGGCCCCTCTTTATTCTGTTTTCAGTCATAGCCAGCAACACAGGATAATTTCCTGAGAGCAGATGCGTTAATTCAGAAATTCTAGTCTACATTCATACCCATATCATTTACCACAAAGGCTGTCAATAAAAGACCCCTCTTCTCCAAGAAGATAGAAAATACACAAATTTTATGTTAGCGCAGTTAATTCCAATAATTAATTATGTTATCATTTATAAAGTACTTATTATATATCTGACACTGGTGTTTTAAATCACTGTCTCATTCCATCTTCAGCTAACCCTATAGGGTAGGTTTAACTAGCCAGCTTTCTCAGATGGGCCGATGGGGAAACTGAGGCTTAGAAGCTAAATTACTGGTTCTAAATCACATAGTTAGTTACGATGGACCCTGTGTGACCCCTGTGCTCAGTGATCAGAGTGATATTATGTTGCCCATTCGAGAAGCACCATCTGTTTTAAACTCTTTTGCCAGGGCTCCTGGGTGGCTCAGTCAGTTAAGCAGCTGGCTCTTGATTTCAACTCAGGTCATGATCTCAGGGTCCTGGGACTGAGCCCCAAATCTGGCTCTGCCCTCAGTGAGAAGTCTGCTCCAGCATTCTCCCATCTCCCTCTTCCTCTGCCTCTCCGCAAGTGCACGCACACACTCTCTCTCTCTCTCTCTCTCTGAAATAAATAAATCTTTTAAAAATTTGTAAATAAATAAATGAACTATTTTGCCAACAATGGATATGGCTTGGAAGCCAGACCCTAAGTTACAATGGCTTAGGCATGCACAGAAGAAATGTCCACATCCGCACAAATAGAGAATGACCCTTAATCCATGTGACTCAAGGTACTGCGGACACACCGTAGTCCTGCATTCCAAAAGCACCATTTTAGCCACATGTCAAATGAGAGCTAAGATACGGAGTTACCTGTCAGAATGAGATAAACGTCTGCCTTCAATTAAAGCACAAGTAAAAAGAGGAAGGAAAAAAAGAAGTAAAGGAATTATACTCATTCTGTACACCTAGGGAGTCATGGATAATAGGGTCCAGGCTTCTAACAAGTGCAGCCATCAACCTGAGGGCCTTCCACCTTTCCTCAGCAAAAATTTCTTTCATGCAGCGTCAGCCACAGGGAGCAGGATATTTCCACTGTTTGTGCTACAAGGAGCCAGAGAAGAAGTGTCTTCAGGTCCCTACAACTGTTTGGAGCTGTCAAGGCTGGCAGGCAAATCAGGAAGGATCAAGTCAAGACTGTCATCACTTGTACCTTAATGACTTCACGAGGTGTAGGACTCTCACCTGCCCCAAATGTCAGACAATCCCCAGAGAACGTTCAGATGCCAGAGACACCTCGCCAGAGCCTTGACATAATTTACCTAACATGCTTGAAATGGGTTTTAAATGTTATCAGATTAAAGGTCCCGGTTCCTAAAATATCTCTGCGAGATTCATCTTCAAATTCCTGGTGGCAGTCTTCAGTGCGGGCCTCCATCTAACCTACCCAGAGATCCAGCCTGCAGGACTGTCGGAGATAATTGGTCTTTCCTTCGGAGGATCTTTAGATCCATTATAATCATCGCGACATGGGTTAGAGGCCACCGTTCATGTACTCTTACTGCACCGTATTATCTGACATTCCCGTGGTTTCCTCGGGCCTGAAGACAAGGCCTACATTTTGCCTGAATCCGCACATTAGCAATTAAGGTTTCTGATGACTGTACAGAAATTTTCACAGCCCTTTCATCCACCTATAATCTCAGAGGTCCAGTCTCTTGAACAAAAGTGGTAATCTGGTTTACAGTGAACCGAAACTCTAATGTGGGTTTACTAAAAAGTTTCCCACACAGAAGAACACTCAAAATGAAAAGCAGGTTGTACTTAGGTTTAGTCTGATGCTAATGCCTGTGACCAGGGGGACCACTGGAGCTTCTCAGCACCACTCCACATACAGCCATACCCCGTGCCGCGCGGCTGTCCACACAGCACCCAGAAGTTTGCAGGGAGCACATGCGCTCCAGAGCCGCCATCTCAAACAGGACATCACATCAGGTGTGTAGGAAGAGAAAGCAAACCTCCGTGGAGGGCTTTCCCACTTTTTTTTCCCAGAAAAATTATCTTCTTTTCAGGACTAGTATTTTTCATGTTATATTTGTCTACTCTTATCACTTTAATTGTGCCACTGTAACCCCCGCAGCAAAATAAATTAATGATCTAGAATCCAGCCCCAAAACGATCAAGAATTTTTTTAAAATGAGATACTCCACTCTCTCTTCTCTTTGAAGACGCATTTATTTAATGCCAAGACTAGCAAATACTCCTTAATTACCAAGTGTCCTATCTCTGGAGGTTTGGTTTTTATAAATGAATTATGCCCTAGCAAAGTGAGAGGACAGAACAAAGTTTACTACAACATGTGACATTCAACCTCTGTGGGAATGTCTCTTGTAAAACAAAACAAAACAAAACAAATCTAAGGATAATATAATGAAAATAAGTACCACTTGAAAAAATAATAAATAACCCATCAATGTGGGTTTCGAAAACGGGCTTGATCTTTAGTGCTATCAGAACCACCACTACAAGCGAAATACACAACTCAAAGGAAAGTCCCAAACCAGTAAACTTGCAAAGGATCCTTTTTTTCTTTCAGCCTTTAGTAAGAGAATGCATGGGCCAGCATTTTCTAAACTGTTAGTTCCATAAATGTCAACATGTATTTCTTGGATAAAAGGAGTTCTGGTATTAAATAAGCTGGGGAGGGCTGCATCCTGCACTTCAAAGTTGCCTCAGACCACTCTTGGAACAGAGGAATTCCCTGCCTAAAGGTAGTCTCCCAAATGTGTTTTAAATGAAAATCCCCAGTTCCTACCTCCCCAAGTTGTGATTCAGTGAGTCTGTGGAGCCTGGGAATTTGTAATTAAGATGCCAGATTTGGAAACTACTGCTAAAACCCATGTTGGAGATTCACAATGCATATCAGCAAATTAAAGATTATGGAAAATCACACATTAAAACTCCTGCTTCCTTCCTTTGGCCCAATGTTTGCCAAACTCACTTGATGTGGAAAAGCCTTCTCTCCTCCCACTTTCTCTCCCTCCCCAAAACTGTCAACATTCTCCCACTGAATAAAGTTCAGAAAACACTAATATAAGCAAATCCAGTGTTTCCATAACCCTCATATTCTCATAATCTCATTTTTATAGAAACTTGATTAGAAATGATAAGTGACAATAGTGACATGTTTATAGTAGAAATCTGCAAAAGGATGCCCTGGATACATCCTGGGTGGTTCATATTCAGAGCTCAGTTTCCTTATCTCTTCCACCTACAGAACTATGCCAAAAAAAAAAAAAAAAAAGACTTTCAGAAGCAGATTTCCACAATACTTCCAAACCCTCATTTTATAAGCCCTTAGGGCTAGGGATCGTTTCTTTGTTATTTTTGTAACAGCAACACTTTGCACAGGGTATGAAATGAATCAATGTTTGTTGCTGGAGCTGTTAAAATGAAGATTCACACTCTTACACTTACTGAACACAGGATTAAAGCAGTTTACAAAGACTTTTTTAAACAGCGTGAGTTAAAGCACAAATGGTTCCTCATTGCCTAAAATCTCAGGCAACAACAACAACAAAATGTACGAGGACGACGACTTCATAGTTTTCCCATCATTTCATGTCACCTGTTGAACATGTATAGTTCGCTACTTGCCACCCTGACCCATTCCAAATTATTAACCAATTATACCCCATCAAGGAAGTAGAAGGAAAACTAACACATACCCAGAGGGTGGCTTTTTTGATCCTCTACCCCTTATTTGTGACACATGCTGATAACATGGGGGACAGAGATCCTGTTTTCCTTGCCCAGTGCTTCTCATTGAGGTGTTCAGTAACCATTTAGAGTACATCCTGTTTTAGACTGTGTGTGTGTGTGTATATATATACATATATATATACATATATATATATACACACACATATATATACATATATATATACACATATACATATACATATACATATATATATATATACAAGTGACCAAAGTTCTTCCACTAGAACGAAGTCCCAAGAGAAGAGGAGGTCCCTTTTGTTGACTGATGCAGCGCCTCCAGTTGTGGGAGGGAGCCAGCATAGAGCTCCACAAACCATGGGCATCAGATGAGTGAGTTACGGAATGCCACACTGATCCCTTGCACTTGCTGGGGAGGTGGCTGCAGGGACCAGAATCCACCTCCTTGGGCTGCTTTCACCACAGTACTGTTTTCCTGGCTAATCGAGATTTGAAACTACCGGATCCCCCAACGGTGTCCCCCAACATTGAGACTCCACTGAGACATCCCAGAGCTTGTATTCATTCAGGAAAGATCCATGCATTGGTCACTGGTGTTGAATACTTGTATGAAAAATAATGCTTTGGGCGCCTGGGTGGCTGGCTCTGTCTGCATCTGCCTTCAGCTCAGGTCATGATCCCAGGGTTCTGGGATCCAGTCCCACATCAGGCTCCCTGCTCAGCAGGGACTCTGCTTCTCCCTCTCCCTCTCCCTCTGCCCTTCCTCCCTGATTGTGTGCATTCTCTCTCTCTTTCTCTCTCTGTCAAATAAATAATAAATAAAATCTTTTCTAAAAAAATAAAGAAAGAAAAATAATGCTACTTTGTGGATCTCTCAACTCCAGGAAACTACAATCTCTTCATTCTCTGAGCAAAGGAATTTCTCTCCATAAGCTGGACTTTTTCTTCAGGGAGCTTGTCTACCAGGAGTCCGAGGAGCAAAGGGAAAATAGATAATTAGGGCTAAAATAAACCACCTGGAAAAAAAAAATGAGGAATCTTCTCTTAGAATTATATATACCCTGAAATACAAATCTCACTGGATTAAAACTCTCTCCATGTCTTCCTCTCTCCGTATATCCCTTATTTTCAAAATATACCACCATTGTTAAGAACAATACTCATAATGTTATTAGAGCTGCGAAATTGGGAGAATGCTTATAAATGATCAAGTGAAAGGAAGAGGACGAGGGGAGTGGGGAAAGGACAAAGAGTGGAGGCACAGAAGGCCAGGTCATCATTCCTGGGGAAATACTAACTTTTCTTCTGCAACCTCAAAAAGGACATTGCTTCCTACCTCACCAGCAGGTCACTACAGGATGAGACATTAAGGCTGCCGTGCTACCTGTCTGGATCTCGGTTTGCCCATTCTAGAAATCAGTGCCCAATACGGTGATTCTTCTATACTCCAGGATCTTACATGAGTTGGGGTTTGCAAAGTATTTTCAAGGTAAAGGCAAACAATTGCTGTTAATGAAAAAGCACTCCAGCAGTGACAGATGACTTGGAATAACTCTTTCCCTCCAGTCACCTCAGGCCAACTTCCATCACAGGCAGGAGCTTTCGTACTTAATAAATGCAAACAGAAAAGTAAGGGCTATTACAATCAAGGCACCATATTTTAAAGCTTAGTAAGGGTGAGGTCACATAGGGAAGGGGTACTACTCAAGAACAGTCCATTAAGAGTAGTGATTGTACTCAAAGGCCAGTCTCCTGCCTCTGGCCCGAACTCTTTCTTCCACCCCATCCCCTACGCACCCTATGAATCCCATAGTTCTGGGAGTCTGAAGATAGGAAAAGTTTGAAAAAGTTGTGATTACGACAAAAGTAGAAGGTATCCATTTACTGACAACCATGAAGAAGCCACAGGCACTTGCACAAGACTTCACTCCAAACCAAGAAAGAGAACTTCATATGCAGCAATACTGGAGAGCATGGCTTTATTGATTTATTGTTCAACAATGAAACAAACACTTTCCAGCACGGAGAAATGCGCTCACCACCAGCTCAGCCTCTTTCTGCAAGGTTACCTTCACCAGCACACCAGGCAACCTTCCTTTCTGATGCTAATGCTTTTCAAACGACCAAATCCTTTGGTTTTCAAGCTAAATAGCCTGAGGTCACTCAGCTGTAGCAGGCAAAATGAAAGAACTTACATTTAAGGAAATAAATAAATAACCATTACATTCCTTAGAACAAAAGAACACAACTACGGGAGAGGAAGAGTTTACCTGAATCTCTGCGTCCCCTGTGTGGAGGAAGAAGAGGGAAGCTTTTTGAATTCGCAAGCTCTTAGTTTTCTTAATCCTTCCTTCTTCCCTTCCTGCCTTCCTCCCTCCCCACCTGCTTAGCTCCAGAATACTGGAGTCCCAATTCCTCAACTGCTACCTTCGTGGGAGCACAGCTCTATCTTCCCTGTGTCCTAGGATTACTTGGAATGATGACTGGTTAATTCCGTCTTTATTCAGATTAAACCCTGGGTCTCCCTTCTCCAAGGAGCCTTGTTCCAGAGTGGAGAAAGACTGAAATGTGGGAAATCATTGCCGGAAAGCTCCAATGAGGCTATTAAATAGTTTACTCAGCTCAGCACACAGCAGCATATAGGTCCCACGTACTAACCTCTAATCGGACCTACGATCAAAAAGTTTATTGAAATAGAATGATTCCAAAGAGTGATGTAATCACTTCCCTCCTCAACACAAAGAGAACGTGGGTACCCTGCAATTCCAGCGGCAATTTACTTTGTATGCATTTTTTCAGCCGAATTTTGCAGAGCCATTAGAAAACAGATCAACAATTTGGTTATGTAATTTGCCAAGACTAACCAAAGCAGTTAATTGTGAAGTACTCAAGATGTAAACCATCTCCCATTCAACTTGCTAAGCATGGAGAGCTGGGGCACATTTTTGGCATGACATTAAGAGGACCATTGTGAATAGAAAAACAGACATTTAGATTAGTTTTATTTTTAATCAAAGCGACTAATAAATATGTATTTTGTATATATTTCTTCAAAAACCAACAGTTCTGCTGCTGCCAAGCATGTTATCTTAGGACGCAGACTGTGTCTGAGAACTGAAACCTCACTCTTTTTCAGCTAAATGAGGCCTTCTGTACTTACTGAGCTCCAGTGGAGGGTCTTGTTTACACTTCCAAAGTAATCTTTTCTTCCTATCCATTTTTGTGTTTCTAAATCTGCTCTGTTCAAGAGATAACTGAGAACTGCAGGCTCCACAGAGAGGCCTTCAGGAATCTTTAGCCTAGCATTGTGTATTCATTTTTTACTCAGAAACCCTTTTTACACCATCATGTATAATCACTGGAAACCCCTTAGGAAATCCTTTAATCATTTCATCCTCTTTGCATGGTATATGACAAGGGATTTAAAATAAAGCATTCATTTGAGATCAATATATTATTAAAGATTTTATCGTAAAGTTCATTTAATACAATATTAATATATTCATTATGTATAAAGACAAATCTCAACCTTTCACCATTAATAAGTAATATACACTGTTTAATTCGCTTTAAATTTATAAGAAAAATAACGACTTGCCTAGAATTTAAATTTAAAAGTAACGTTATACATATTACAAAGGTGTAGTAATCAAAACAGTATGGCACTGGCACAAAAACAGACACATGGATCCATAGAACAGAATAGAAAACCCAGAAATTAGCCCACAACTATATGGTCAATTAATCTTCAACAAAGTAGGAAAGAATATCCAATGGGAAAAGACAGTCTCTTCAACAAATGATGCTGGGAAAACTGGACAGTAACATGCAAAAGACAGGAACTGGACCACTTTATTACACCATACACAAAAAGAAATTCAAAATGGATTAAAGATCTAAACGTGAGACAGGAAACCATGAAAATCCTAGAAGAGAGCACAGGTAGTAACCTCTTTGAAACTAACCGAAGCAACTTTTTTCTAGAAATGTCTCCTGAGGTAAGACAGACAAAAGCAAAAATAAACTACTGGGATGACATCAAAATAAAAAGCTTCTGTACAGTGAAGGAAACAATCAACAAAACTAAAAGGCAACCTACTGAATAAGAGAAGATATTTGCAGATGACATAGCCAATAAAGGGTTAGTATCCAAAACATAAAGAACTTGTCTCAACACCCAAAAAACAATGAGTCCTATTAAAATGGGCAGAAGATATTAACAGACATTTCTCCAAAGAAGACATACAGGAGGCCAGAAGATAACATGAACAGATGCTTAACATCACTCATCATCAGGGAAATGCAAATCAAAACTACAGTGAGATAGCACCTCACACATGTCAAAATGGCTAAAATCAACAGCACAAGAAACAACAGGTCTTCGCAAGGATGTGGAAAAAAAAGAACCCTCATGCAATGTTGGTGGGAATGTAAACTGGTGCAGCCACTGTGGAAAACAGTATGAAGGTTCCTCAAGAAGTTAAAAACAGAGCTACCCTACAATCTAGGAATTACACTACTGGGTATTTAACCAAATACAAAAATATTAATTCAAAGGGATACATGCATCTCTATGTTTATTGTACCATTATATACAATAGCCAAGATACGGAAGCACCCCAAGTGTCCATCGACAGATAAATGGATAAAGAAGATGATACATATATATAAATACACGCACACACACACACATATGTATATCTCCACAATGGCATATGATTCAGCCATAAAAAAGAATGAAATCTTGCCATTTGCAATCACATGGATGGAGCTAAGAGTACAATGCTAAGCTAAATAACTCAATCAGAGAAAGACAAATACCATATGATGTCACTCATATGTGGAATTTCAGAAACAAAACAAATGAGCAATGGGAAAAAAGAGAGAGACAAACCAAGAAACAGACTCTTAATTATAGAGAGCAAACTGAGGGCTACCAGAGGGAGGTGGAAGGGTTGAAATAGGTGATGGAGACTGGGAGTGTATTTATTGTGATGAGCAGTGGGTGAAGTATGGAACTGTTGAATCACCATACTGTACACCCAAAACTAATACAACACTGTAAAAAAAATAATATAAAAGAAATAAAACGAAAAAAGAAATGTAACTAGTACCAAAAATATAATTGTAAGAAATAGTCCTGAAATAAAAATTAAAAAAAAAAAATGAAACTACATAATAAAAGAGCATACCACATGCTTCATATGAGAATATTGACCTAGAAAAGCCTATTTCAATACCTCTTTTGAAAAAATTACTGGCCTTTAAGAACAAGAAAGAAAATTTCAGGAAGGGGATATTGAGGCAGGAATAGCAGTGAATTATAAACAAAAGAAAATGAGGTTATCATTAGGCTCTTTGACAGCAATGCTTCGTTACAGATCAAAATGGAGTACTATGTTTAAGACAGTCAATGAAAAAAATGTTGACCAACGAGTTAATATCTCACAGAAATTATTTTCAAGTAGAAAGTTCACAAACTCTTAACTCAGGAAATATTGTTACAATGAGATCATTTTTTTTCCTTTTTAAAAATTTTATTTATTTATTTATTTACTTACTTATTTACTTATTTATTAGAGAGAATGAGCATGTGATTGAGCAGGGAAGGAACAGACAGAGAGGGACAAGCAGACTCCCCATTGAGCATGGAGCCGAATTCAGGGCTCGATCTTACAACCGTGAGATCATGACCTGAGCCAAAACCAGGAAGAATGCTGGTCTGGTTTGGCAGAAGGAAAAGGAAATAGAGAGGTACTAAATACTGCAAGCTTGTTTGTTCTTAGTGTCTGCTTATTGGGGGCCTAGGAACTGGAGTTTGGGTTTTTGTTTCTGATTATACTCAGGGTTCTGACTTTTGGCCAAAGCAGTTCCAGCCTGATGCTGTTCTGGATATCCTCTTGCTGCTCCCTGCTGGGATGATGTTTATTTCACCACTGAATGTGCCCTCTAGAACACTGCATAAGTCCTCCAGAGAATGGAACATGATTGGGCTGGAGTTTAGAGCTGAACTGGGGTTGAGCTGTCCTAGGGTGCCCCACTGGTTTCTAGCTGTGTTATCTGTCAGGCCATGTGGCCAGAATCTTTTGTCCCAAGTTGTAAATGGAGCTCCTCTCTAGCTCCTTCATTAGAACTTGTCCCTTCAAAGTGCAGCCAGGTGAAAGCTTCCTGGGCACATGGCGGTAGTTAGGGAAGGTCAGACCATCACGCTCAGAACTTACTCACTTGGCAGGTGCCTTGAGCATTATGCATACTTAACCCATGTTCATCCTTTTTTTTTTTTTTTTTTTTTTTTAAATAGAGGGAGGCAGGGGAAGGGCCAAGTTAGAGGGAGAGAGAGAATCCCCAAGCAGATTCCACGCCCAGCACAGAGCCCATCTCAGGACTCAATCTCACAACCCTGAAATCGTGACCTGAGCCAAAATCAACAGTCAGATGCTTAACTGACTGAGCCACCAGGCACCCCAAACCCATGTTAATTCTTTTTTTTTTTTTAAGATTTTATTTATTTATTCGACAGAGATAGAGACAGCCAGCGAGAGAGGGAACACAAGCAGGGGGAGTGGGAGAGGAAGAAGCAGGCTCATTGCAGAAGAGCCTGATGTGGGGCTCGATCCCATAACACCAGGATCAAGCCCTGAGCCGAAGGCAGACGCTTAACCACTGTGCCACCCAGGCACCCCCCCCAAACCCATGTTTATTCTTAAACATATAGTTAGGGACTGCGTACTCCCCAAACTCATATGTTGAAGTTCTAACCTCCGAAGTTGTCTATTCCAAGGCAATCCTACAGAGCCACTCAAAAAATGCAAAGTAGGAAGAAGTATGCTAATCTGACAACATTCACAGAAAACAATATTAGGCTATGCTACATGTCCTCTGCACCTTGCCTCTGAGAGTTTTATCATGCCAAGATCCATTACAGCCAGCTCAGCTACAACAAAACATATGTGTTCCTAAAAATCTCTATGCTATGCAAATCGTGCATTAAAACCATAGGGTTATGGGAAACATGTGGTTAGGGGTACAGCACTCCAAAAGGATACTGATAACGTTTTTTTTTTTAAAAGCAGGAGCTTAATAAAAACAGTAGCAGTTTTATACGTGTTAAATGGTTAAGATATACATCAGAACTACAATCAGTATGGCACTTAACTGCATTAAAAAACCTAGAGTTTGCCTAGAATTGGGTGAAAAAAGGGATGCACATTGTGAGTTCTTGTGAAGCATGGTACAAGGATGATCTGATATCAAAGTTGTTAACACCAAAATGTGGATAGGTGCGCTTCATAATACACAGATAAATTAAGTATGTAAGTGACTGGGATGTGTACACATGTGCATTTTGGGTAGTCCTAAGTGGTTTTCAGCTGGCTGCACTTTTCTGCATTCATCCAATGTTTCTCTAGAAACACATATATAATAAAAATTCTCATTTGCAAACAAGTGTTATAGCAGAACTGACTCTGCTGAGAGTTGATCAAACTTGTAAAAGAAATAAAGACTAAAATTCAGAGATCAGAAATCTAGGAATGATTTAAGGATCATCTATTCTAATTCAAGTCCTTATATTACAGGTAATATTAAGAGCATCTTGTTTGAATTTTCTTTTTAAAAAAATATATTCTTTATTTTTTTATGAAGGAAGTATAGTTGACATTGTATTAGTTTCATGGTACAATACAGTGATTACACAATTTATACATTACACAATACTCACCAGAGTTATCATCTGTCACCATACAACACTGAAGTATTATTGATTATATTCCCTATGCTGTACCTCCCCCCCACCCCGTTAGACTTACTTGTTTTATAACTGGAAGTTTGTACCTCCTAACTCCCTTCACCTATTTCATCCATCCCTCAATCCTCCTTCCCTCTGGCAACCACCAGTTTGTTCTCTGTTTTTATGAGTCTGTTTCTGGGGGTTTTGGTGCATGTTTATTTTGTTTTGTTTTTTAGATTTCACATATAAGGGGCGTGTAGGTGGCTCAGTCGGTTAAGTGTCCAACTCAATTTTGGCTCAGGTCATGATCTCGGGGTTGTGAGATCAAGCCCTGTGTCAGGATCTGTACTCAGTGTGGAGTCTGTCTGAGGTTCTCTCTCTCCCTCTCCCTCTGCCCCTTCCCTTGTTCCTACTCTCTCTCTCAATCTCTCTAAAATAAATAAATTTTAAAAATCTAAAAAAACGATGCCATATATAAGTAATATCATATATTTGTCCTTCACTATCTGACTTACTTCATTTAGCATAATACTCTCTAGGTCCATTCATGTAGTCACAAATGGCAAGATCTCATTCTTTTTATGGTTGTATAATATTCCATCATATATATCATATTGTCTTTATCCATTCATCTATCAATGGATATTTGGGTTGCTTCTGTATCTTGGTTATTGTAAATAATGCTGCAATAAACATAGGGGTACTGAACTCTCTTTTTTTTAAAAGGTCTTGCTCCTGGGACAACTGAATGACTGAGTCGGTTAAGTGTCTGCCTTCGGCTCAGGTCATGATCCGGGAATGCTGGGATGGAGACCCCTGTCAGACTCCCTGCTCAGCGGGGAGCCTGCTTCTCCCTCTCCCACTCCCCCTGCTGGTGCTCTCTAGCTCTCTCTCTCTCTCTAATAAATAAATAAAATCTTTTTAAAAATAAAAATAAATAAATAAATAAAGGTCTTGCTCCTAGAGCTTAGGGACTAATAATTTTTCAAGATTCCATATAAGGCAGAGAAGATATAGGAGAGAGAAGCTTTGATAGGACTGGGGTACACAGTAATTTCTAAGAGTGCTGTCATGAGTATCACTGCTACAGGACTATTTTTCTGGGTAGTGGAAAATGGGTAGAGGGCCCGACTAGCCTTTTTAAGGGTGATTCATTTACTTTCAGAGTTTTGAAAACATCTGCAAAAGAAGCCCATCTTTTCAAAAGAAGCCCTGTTTTTCTCAATATACAAGGAGGAAGCATAGACATCAGGAAGTGCCCCTCTCCGATTTCAACTAAAGAGGAAGAGGAAAAGATTTCACAGTGTCTTATTCAATGTGGCCTGTTAGAATCTACTTGGAAAACATGTAAGTAATTAACGTTCAGCGACCATTACTGAAGAGCTACCATGTACCAGGCATGGATACAGACTTCCAGAACAAACTCCCTAGAGCCTGAATTATTTAAATACTTCACAGGTGAATCCTTTGAACACCCCATGGTTGACAGTCACCAATTCAACACAAGAAAAGGTACCACATTTTACGTAAGGGATAAATCGAATTGAAATTTCAGAAAGTTTGAAAAGTTGGGAGAGAAGAGAAATTGCCTGGTGTGTTTTTCTTTCCTTGTTTATTTTTTCTTTGTATTAAGAAGGAGACGCGTGGGATAAAACAGGGGAGGGAAAACTTTTAAGGTCTTGCTGACTATGTGCTCATCTGAGATATCCCCTACTGATTCTGAAAGGAATGGAAAGCCATCCTGCTGACACATAAAGAAACCAAGGGGATATAATCAGGCACTGGATAATAGGGAAGGGGGGTGAGGGACATCTGTAGGAGGGAAACAGACCCTAAAATCTAGGCCCTACTCTACCTACTCAGTAAGAACCTTTGAGTCTGCATCAAAGAAATAAAGCTTCTTCCCTTCACAGATACCATCTTTCCTCAGTATTCCCATTACTTTTCGTCTCTTCTCCATGTCGAATCACTGAAAAAAATCCAGTTTGTTTTGTTAATATCACTAGGTTGTTGAAGCAGATGGATCCATACGTCCTTTTGGAAGAAACATTTCCCCACACTCTTTGACCCAAATTGTATAAAGTAATAAATAGAAAAAGCTGACTTAATTTGGGTATCCAAACATATACCTTTCCCTCATGTATGGCTCATGGAACAAATTGATAAACAGAACCAGACCCCAACACACCGCATGCCCTGAGCAGCAGCCATAAAGGAAAATACCATTAAAGGGGTCTTCCATCTCCAATAAAATACCTCCTACACTCCTACCATGCAGTCTTCATGAATTACCACTGCTTAAGAAAATAAGGTGTAATCATTTTTTTTTCAATAAAGCTCAGCTGGTTTCCAACTGTACAAATTCCATAGTGATGTACAATCTGCTTTTCAAATTATGCTTCTTAACCAAAGGTAAGTTTCTCCCAGAGATAACAGGCAACTGATATTCTAGTTTCAATTACTTTAAGTAGGTAAGTTTAAAAACATAAACTTAAGGTCTACTTACTTTTGGGGGGTGTCTAGGTGGCTCAGTCGGCTGAGTGTCCGACTCTTGATTTCAGCTCAGACCATGAATCTCAGGGTCCTGAGATCAAGCCCCTCATCAGGCTCCCTAATCAGCAGGAAATCTGCTTGAGATCCTCTTTCTCCCTCTCCTTCTGCCCCTCCCTCCCTCTCTAAAGTAAAATAAAGAAATCTTAAAAAAATAAGGTCTATATACTTTTATGTAGTTCTTAGTACTAAGATTCTTTTGCCTGTAGTTCAGTCATTATTCTGAAGAGATGCAGAAAGTTTCCTCTAAACATACATAAGACAGGAGGTATAAATGGTGATTTATATTTATCAATATGTATTTATCAATGCTGGAGTAACTGACCAATCCGTGTAAATGTTACTACTCATCTAAATAGTCTTAAACTTTCCTTACTCTGACTACTCAAATGCACTATAATTTTTAATTGGTAAAAACGCAATCTGCTGAATTAAAATATTCTTATCTTGCTTGGGATGATATCATAACTCCTATACCCAAAGTTTAGAGAAAGCATTGAAAATATTGACCACATCTATACCACATCTTTTCATTGGTAAATTAAAAGTTTTAAATGAAAAGAAAGAAACATCATGGAATCAAAAGTTGTGTTTTTTTTCCTTGAAGACATGTAAACAGACATTCCATCAATAGCCATAAGATTGCCAAAATTATTTTTCCTTAAGACATTCAAAAAATCAGAGAGATCTAATAGGATAAGCTACAGAAGTCAAGCAAAAACTCTCATTCCAATCTTCTCTCAAGAGCCAATTAGTTGAAGGCCTT
The DNA here is from genome assembly GCF_002007445.2 of Ailuropoda melanoleuca. Taxonomy (NCBI): domain Eukaryota; kingdom Metazoa; phylum Chordata; class Mammalia; order Carnivora; family Ursidae; genus Ailuropoda; species Ailuropoda melanoleuca. Next base: position 38,164,789 of record NC_048225.1, read on the forward strand.
AGAAACAGAACAATGTACCAATTCTCTGCAGCAGCAAATTACAGAAGCCCTTACCTTTTAGTCAGAATAAGTGACAGATAACCAGCATAATAAACTCAGCAGGCATGCCTACAATGCACGTTTCTCAGTGGACTCCTTCTGCAGCCCCCAAACAACTGTGCATAAAACCCCAGCCTGCCTGCTCCATCCTTCACTGTCTGAGACACTGGCTGCCACGGTAACAAGAGAGGGCAGAAGGAAGCAGTAATCTTAGTTTCTTAAAAACCTTTGTCCTAGAAAAAGAGAGGGGAAAAGAGCAAGGGGTGGGAAGAGGGGAAAAGGGAAAGGAACAGAGTAATTACTTTCAGGAAGGTGAAGTGCTGTTTGCCATAAACTAAATGCACAGCAACTAGCTTTTTAAGTTTCAATGGCTCTGCCTGCAAAGCTCCTGAAAGAATCTGGCCCCTACCTCTGCCTCTTGAGAGGAGAAATGTGTGTGTGTGTGTGTGTGTGTGTGTGTGTGTGTGTGTGTGTGTGTGTTTGAGAAGGAGAGAGAGAGTGAGAGAGAGGGAGAGAGAGATTGGGAGGGGGGAAAGGAGAATGAAAGCCAGAGAGCCAATGCATGGACAGGGAAGGGAAGGGAAGGGGAAGTGGCTGGATGGATAGGAGGGAGGTGGAGGGGTGGAGGGGTGTGGGGGAGAGCGCTAGTATGTGACCCACATATGGAATGAGCATTAGAACAATGAGGACAGGACAGCCAAACCAGTGCACTCTGGGGCAGCAGTTTTCAAAACAAGGCTTCACAGCTTTGCAGGGAAGAGGGGTGTGGGGAAACATAACACAAAACAAGCTAATTGAAATAAGCGACTGGATACAAAATGAGCCGGCCAAATCACCAGCAATTGGGACATTGTGGGCTCCTGGATTTCATTTTTATGCAGCTTGTGGGTTTTTTCCCCCTCCTTCCTAGAAAGCTTTGGGTCCCAGGGGTTTAGAATTCCAGAGGACCCAATTAACACCATACTTGGCTAGCTCGCTGGTATGATCAATATGAAATAAGCTGCCTTTCAGCATCTCCATAAAATAAAACAGCCAAGAAACTGGGTCTGCTGCTTTTTTATTTTCTCTGTAGAGTGACAGCCAAATTGGGGAGGCTAGGGGTGGCGGGAGCCACACGCGGATCAGACATGAAGTGAGCACAGAGAAGGGCACGATGACTTGGTTGAACATATTTTAAAACCTTAAGTATAATAGAGCTCGAAGTCAATGAAATCATCTCTCCTGTATCCTCGGGTCTTTCATGGCCAGCAGGCTTTTCTCCTGTGAGGTTTTCTAAGCTTTAACTCACATGGGACTTTCATGATTGCTGGGATCTTCCTAACATAATTCTGGTGTTCTGGCACTTGACTCACTCATACACATTTTGGAGAATCTTGTCTGGTAAACCTGACTTGGTTTCCCTCGGTAACTTTCACAGCACGTCTTTCTTAAAAATGGTATTCTCTCTAGTTCACATCTCATTTTATTATCAAACAACTGGGTGTTGTGTGTGTGTGTTTTTTTCAAAGCCCAGAGATAAAATAATATCAAAAACGACATTGCTAGATTTAATTATTTCATTAAAAAAGAGGGGAACCATTCTCAAGTTGGGTTTCCACCCTGGTAGCTCTTCATTTAACAGTATTTTCTTTCTGGTGCAACTAGTTCAATTTTTTATTTCAAACCACTTCTACATTCTGTCTTCTGCTTACTCTGGAAACAAATTCAACCAACTTGTGAAAGAAAGAGATGGTGGTTAAACTTTCCAAACACACACGTACACAGAAAAAACTGTGCAAGTCTGGAAACAAGAGGTCAACTTCAAAATGAGTGTCTTGTTTCTCGTGTTATAACTCCAAACTTCTGATTTCAGAAGTGCGTGACCAGAAAAATAAAATGTCCATGATAAATTCAGGGTTGGAATAGCTAGATTTACAACCAGCCCAAAAAAAAAAAAAAAATCCTCTAATAAAATTACTAAAGATCACATTTCCATAAGAATAAGCTCAATTTAAACTGTTCATAGAGAAAGAGATCCTTAATTCCCCTGTGTTACAAAAGGTCTTAAAGAGTTAAATCACAGAATATGAAAACCTGTGTTTAAATAATTTATAGGCAATGACACAAGCTGAGGAGGGAAATAAAATTAATAAGTGATAGGAATGAGGGGCTGTCAACACCAACTCCAAATTTCATGCTCCTTGGCTTGATCCTGTATTTTATTTAACACAGATTTCGGCATACGAATAATTGGACTCTTCTTGTGAGGTCTGGTACTTTAAAATCGAAGGCGAAAGAACCTTGGGCTGTTAGCCTATCTGAGAGAGACAACGCAGAGGGGTGAGCTGGTGGCCTAGCTGGGGGAGGCAGTTCCAAGCCCTAGGCATATTTACAGCTGCAACTTGAGTCACAGTTTAAGCAACGTTGCTTCCAAGTGTCCCAAAGGGTGCTTCTCTGCACAGTTGACCCTTTTAGATGTGGCAACGCTGGTCTTCTGACTACACATGCTCCCTCCATCTCAGGCTGCTTACGAGGATGCTTTCCACTTGCATTTACTTTGGCTTTATTTGATTGTAATTTAGCCTGGCCAGGTAGTGAGCCAAATCAAACAAAAGGAAACTTTGGAAATATTCTATTCTAGCTTCTGCTTGATGTTGTTTTCTTCTTTGCTGCTTTAAAATAGAAGCTAGCATGTAAATGGGCTATGTTGTCTTATAAGGCCCTGCCTTGGGCAAATATTCCCATTAAGTAGAAGTATTCTAGGTATACTGTGGGGCCTGAGGCTTAAGCCATTTGGATGGCTCTCTTTAAAAAAGAATATGAAATTATGAATTCAAAACTAAGTAGAGAGCTTGGAAGAAGCCCCTGAGAGTGAAGGGGTCTGACACATAAGATTCAATAATTTGAATTGAATCGATGCCCTCCTTAATAGCACCTCAAGGGTGGGAAGACCCAGGTCTTGGGGAAAGCTGGCAATTCCTTCGGCCTACAATGGAGCTGTACCTTTTCTTACTGGTTGCAATAAGAGCGCTTTTGAGAAGCTAAACTAATGTAGTCTGAATATTCAAAATGATAACATCAAAGGGAAGTGTCCACATGCTTTTATTTTCTCAGCAAGGTGACTACATGTGTGCAGACATCAGATAGGAGGGAGTTAATGAATCCATTAATCCAGTGAAGCTTAAGTTCTCTTAAAGAAAGGAGAATTTTGCTTTTTTTTTTTAAAAAACAATTTCAAGGTTACAAAAAACAGGTGAAAAACTAGTTCAAAGAGTTTGCATACACTTGCCATACAGCTTTTCCAGATGTTGACATCTTATACAACCATATGCCAATTCCAGGAAATTAACACTGATGCTGAGGTATTAACTAATCAACAGACTACTCATTTTTTACCAACTACCCCAGGTATGTCCTTTCACTGGTCCAGACTCCAGTTCAAGAACCCATGCCTTTAGTTGTCAGGTCTCCTTAGTCTCCTGAGGTCTGTGACATTTCCTCTATCTTCCTTTGTCTTTCATGACCTTGTTATTGGAGAGTAGTAGCTAGTTACTTTGTGGGGCTCTCAATTTGGGTTTATCTATGTCTTCTCATGATTAATTCAGGATGTGCATTTTCGGAAAAAATGTCATAGAAGTGATGTTCTTCTTTCTCCTGCATCATGTCAAGAGGTATATGATATTGACAAGTCCCGTTACTGGTGAGATTAGCTCTGATCATTTGGTTAAAGTGATAGTTACTAGGTTTCTCCACTAAACAATTACTCTTTTCACTCTTTGACTTAGACATTTCTTGTGGGGAGATAGTTTGGGACTATGCAAATATACTGTTTCTCATCATACTTTCATCCATGAATTTTAGCACCCATTGATATTCTTGCCTGTGACAGTCACTGCTGTGGTATTTGCTAAATGGAGATTTTCTTTTTCCATTATTCCTTCTACATTTATTAATTTCAATGCTACTGTAAGAAGGAACTGTCCCTTCTAAAATAGGGACTTTTAAAAGAAAAAAATATATATAAAAATTGAGTTACCCCCAAATCAACACTGTTGGTTTAACTATAAAAGACCACCTGTCTGGGCCAACTGATTTTTTGATGATGTGAAAATTCTGAACCCTTCCCTTTCAACATTTTGGTGGCATTTCAAGATTCTTTAGCAGCTCTACTGCAGTAAGAATGAGGGCACAACGAACAACGGGACAGAGAAACGCCATCAGTTTCCCTGTAGCAACTATGGTTTATAATGAGTGAACTTTTGAAACAAATGGATAACTTTTTTTTTTACAAATGTCTGTTAAGCAAATGCAGCCAGTATGTACCATTTATGTCTTTTTTCTGGTCCAGAATTGAATTCAGCAACCCACACCGCACTTAGGTGTCATGCTCGGGTTGGTCTGACCCATTGAAAGGGTCAGCATGATGCTCCTGCCCTGACAAAAGGACCCACAGGATGGCCATTACTGACAGCTCCTAGGTGCTGATCAGCTCTCTGGGCACTTGTGACCTCCATGTCCATGCGTCCTCTGGGTCCTGCCTCACCCCACCCCTTCGAAGTCAATGAAAGTCCCAGACTGAGGCTGTCCTCTTAACTTTCATTCTTCACATAATGTTCTCCTAGTTCGAACAGGACAGACCTCATCTTTCCCACTGTAGTGTGTCCGGATCATAGTCAGGACCCAGATCCTAGACACCTTTGCCCCTTTGCATCTCCAAACAGGAGGGACAACTGATCTAACATACTAGCTGGAGACTGAAATTTCAGTCATGCAAACTACACCGGTATAAATAAACTTAGCCAAGGGGAAATTCTATGAGAGGAGGGTAGATACTCACTCTAGAAAGAGATGGCCATGCTGTTATTAAGATCAGGACACGTTGTCAGCCGGTGCCCAAGTCCTCACCAATCCTTTCTTCCCACATCTGTAAAGCAGAGGGATAGGCCCCGAGGCTTGGGGCCTCTATCACACTCTGCTAGAAAGGGCAAGAAGGGGACTAAGAAGCAAAACATGGGTTCAGTCACTTCCCAGAGAAGTCATTCTGGAATTGACCTCCCAATAAATAAAATCCTGATTTATTATGCAGCAAGAAAGCTGGAGAACAACAAAGGAGCTACCTGGACCCCTTCTGAGCACTGATGGACATGTGTACTGAGGCAGACTCCTCAAGCAGGCATGCCTCAGAGGGCCAGAAAACCAACTGGAGAGGACTAAGGAGGGAAAATGTCTTATGAGAAAAAGGTGAGAGATGGCTGGAAAGCCACATTGCACAGCTCCCTTACTTCCCAGGTAAATACTCTACAAACACCCTTTAAAATCACTAAAACACCAGAGTATACCCTCAAATCCCATGGGCTTTCAATCGAAATCTTTACATAACCATACAATTGCTAAAAAGAAATCTATATTTATTATTTATTTATTATTGGAATCTGAAACCCTCTAAAACTATACTTTAATGGGCTGTCAACATTTACTCAAGGTTTGCACCAAAAGGTCTGAAATTTTCATCCAAAATGAAATGATTGTGTGATAAGGTGAATCCAAACCACTCTCTGTTAGGATACCATTGTTCCTCTGCCTACCAACCCAAACTATAAATATTTCACAAAGGAAAAAAAAATTAGAAAGGTAGTACAGCACCTAAGCTCCATTACTGGAACTTCGAGTTAAACAACACATTCAGTATTCTTAAATTTGTTTTTACGGACAGATTTTCAAAGACTATCTGGACTCTGTAAGAGCAAAATAACTTAAGCAATGCCTACCACTTGGTTCAATGTGTAGAACTCAATTCTTCAAATCCTAGAGTGATCAAGACTATATTAGTCCCTCAAAACACTAAATATCCAGATGATACTTATTTTTTTAGAGATTTATTTATTTGAGAGAGAGAGAGAAAAGGAGAGATTGGAGGGAGGGGCAGAAGGACAGAATCTTCAAGCAGACTCCCCGCTGAGTACAGTGCGGGACTCCCATGGGATCATGACCTGAGCCGAAACCAACAAGAGTCAGACGCTTAACCAACTGAGCCACCCAGGCAGCCCCCAGATAACAGTTATTTTAAGATCCTCGCAAAACATACCCACAAGGGCTGGTATAAGAAATCTAGATCTTCATTCTGACAAGTAGGTTAAAAATAAGTAAACAAAAAACCCCCATCATCATGCAATAAAGAGAGGGGGGAAAATGGAAGACAAAACAACACAATGATTTAAAAACTAGCACCAACAGATCAATTCTAGTTCAAAACTACATTTTTACTTCCCCATTTATAAATAAATTCCTCAGTAAACTGATTTCCACTTAAAGGGGTTTCCTTATCTGTGCAGTAAGAATCAGCACAAATTTAAAATTACACAGGGCTCTCAATCCTCCTCAATTCACTTCGACCAAGTGCCCATGGACACATCACACTATGGTGGAAGCTAAACATCTTTGATACAAACTGCAAACACTCTAATGAGGCCAGGACACACCCCTGTGTCTCATAACCCTGTATCTACCAACCTATTTTTGCACAAGCCCCTGTTCTGTTCATTAGCTCTGCACTAAAACAGAGGATGACAAAGCCCAAATCTGTGCTTATTTCCATAGTTCTTATTAAGTAAATACCATTTTGGTGAATAAAATTAAACTAAACCCACATACATGAAATGACTTCTTTCCTTTCCCTGAAATCTTATTAACATAACGCTGCCGGAAAATTAATCAACACTATACAATTGTGAAATGATTAATAAAAACAGTGATTATAATAATAAATTCCAACTTGACACTATTTCTCATTCAAAGTAGGTCTATGAGTTCTGTTTGGATTTTCCTGCCAGCTTAAAAAAAATGTTTATAAATGTAGAGACTGTTTGTAAATGCAGCACCTTCCACACTACTATAGAGGTCAGATAATATTCCACAAAGGGGTGGTTTCTACCAATTGGTTTCAGCAATTTTTTCTCCTTTTCCCTAAATTAAACTTAATATACACATAAATGGTGCCAAGACTGAAAGAAAAAAAAAAAACTTAGGAAATAAAACAACCTTTTCAATAACAAGCTTAACATGAGAAAAGGCTAGGTAGATAATTATAATTTACATCTACACAATACACTGCCAGAGTTTTTCAGCTGACTAAATGCTACTCTAGTTCATTATGTAGCCATGCTACAGACAAAGGCCATTTCTTCCTTAGAATTTCAGTTTCTGTGACATAAAACCACCAGGAGATTTGAATACTATCCAACAGTATTTTAAAACTTCACAGAAAAATAGTCTGGTCTTCTGTTAGGCAGTTTGTACCACGTATGCTAATGATCACCAGTGAAAAACAAGGCCGCCATATTTGCTTACGGTGAGAGGATTATGGTACGTACAAATCTGTGTGTCTGTGTATGTGTGCGTGCATCTCCATCCCCAAGGCAGACACTAGAGAAGTTCACACAGACTTCGCATTAGGATGTGCCAATGGAATTCTAGGAGGTTCCACAGAGCTGGATGTACACTGAAGGATTTAGCGCTTCTTCAGGCTCAATGGAAAGAGGTGGGGGATTTTGTGGATTCTTGTACTTACTGCTTAACCTACAACACATGTGCGCACACACACGCACACAACATATATGAGGCACACAAAGAGGATCCAGTTATGACATGTGACGTTTTAATCGTTCTGATTCCCTGTTCCCCTGTAATCACCACACATTATAAGTTCTCTCAGCATAGGGATACAATAACAATAGCGCAACTGGCTTGTTAAGTTGCTGAGTCCCAAGGCTGAGAACAGAAGGTACAACTGACCCCACTGAAGAGTGGCGCTGGACTCGGCATCCAGCAAAGCTAGTTCCGTACCCCTTACCCCACTGCCCGTCTCTAGACTACATAGAAGAGGGTGGTCAAAGTAAGGATGACTGGTTGGCAGAGAGATGCAGACCCAGAACTGGGGCAAAGACCTCTGCACTCACTACACTCAAGTGGTTGGAACCCCAGGATTTCCCAGGCACATGCTTATCCACTATAGTATTCTCTCTCCCTTTGCCATCTACCCATCCTCTCTCCTCAACTCCATGTCTTTATTCCCTAAGAAGCAGTCAGCAGTCCTTGAGGAAAGGACTCCCTCTCAAATGTAATTCATATATCAGGGTTAGCCAGCTGACTTAATGGAGATAAACAGCTGAGAAAGACAAAGGTGTTCAAGAAACCCAACCTTGACACCAGGCTGCCAGCCACCAAAAGCACCGGAGGGGAGGGTTAAGGCCTCCATGATTCAAAAAGAACTCATTTTCTGTGGGGCACCTGCTGAGAAAAACTCCACAAAAGGTCAGTGGCACGGAGCTGAATGTGGCCAAAGAGAAAACATCATCTGGCCACCATTATCTTCAAGGAAGCAGAATTCAAGCCCAGAGAGAGAATAAAACACTATGAAAAACTGTGAAGAGCTCATTTTTTAATAATAAAAACATATGCTTGACCTGAAACACAAACCAGGTAAAAAGGAAACGAAATGTCTTTCATGTATTACACAAACACATACTGAAGCCTTTCTAAGGGTCTGTCACTGTTCTGGGTGCAAGTAACCCAGCAGTGAACCGGACAAACAAGATCCCTGCTCTTAGAGAGTGGACATTTAGTAGCAAAAGAAAAAAGCAAGTAAGAGATAGTTTTCACATAGGGATGCATGCTATGAAACAACACAGCTGACAAAGTGATAAAGAGAAACTTGGATAAAGACAAAGCTTTTATTTTAAGGATTTATTTATTTATTTATTTATTTGAGAGAGAGACAGAGAGCGGAGGAAGGGGGAGAAGGAGAGAGAGAGTCTCAAGCAGACTCCACGCTGAGCACGGAACCCGATGAGAGGCTCAGTCCCACGACCCTGAGATCATGACCTGAGCTGAAATCAAGAATTGGACGCTTAACCAATTGAGCCACCCAGGCACCCCAAGAAGGCTCTATTTTAGGTAAAGAAGTCAAAGGCCTTTCTAAGACTGAGTCATTAATTAAAAGAGTTAGGAAGAAGTATTCTAGACAGAGGGCACAGCAATTGCCATGTCCGCCATAACAGCCTGCCTGCACTCCTGCAAACTCCCATTAAGCTCCTACTCCTCACAAAAATGAACAAGACAAATCCTCTGCCTTGGAAGTCCCCACATGTAGGGGGGAACACTGAACACTGACCCAGTGACACAGCAAGTGCACACCCAAACTCCCACACAAACAACAATGGCAAGACTCCATGACAATTTCTAAAATGTCACTTTTGGACTTGAGTGTGGACTTGATTGAAAAGCTGGATTTTGCTGCAAGGGAAATAATATTCTGAGCTTAGGAAATACAATGAGCAAAGGAACTTGAAAATGTATGACATGTCTATGAACCACATTTGCACCCTGTAGAAATCACTCTTGTAACATTTCAGCATTAATCGTATGGATTTGTTTCGTGTTTTCCTCCACTGTTAGAATATTCATTCACTGACAACAGGAAACTTAATCTCTTTGAATCTGCCACTTGCACAAGGCCTAGCACATAGAGTCAGTGAATATCTGTTGAATGAATGGGATGAGGAGTAGAAGGCCAGGTTAATGATAGTTTGTGAAGGCTGAAATGGGCCAGGCTATGGAGTTGGACTTCCTTCTGTAGGTATGGGGGCCATCAAATTCACAACAAACCTTAAGGATGACAAAAATGAACTCAACCTACCACTGAACCCGGAAGCCTTCCCATACAGAGCCTCTACTGCTAGAGCTGACAGCTGCTGCTGCTGCTGTTTCAGTGAAGATGTGGCTTTCTGTTAACTTCACTGAAGAGGCATATATTAATTACAGTGCTTTTTAAGACATGAAACATGGTTTTAAAAGCTTGATAATCACTTCTGCTAAAGGTTTCCTGCTGTGATTGTCAAATATAAGTCTTCACCCATTTCTTGTTTCCCACCCCCTCCCCTGCTATTACCTCATTCCACACTGAATCAGTCAATCCATATGTATCTATTGTCTTCTTCCTCTGTGCACAGCAAGGAGCATTACGTGAATCACATATTCTTCACACATCAGAATCATAAAGTAGCCTTAATAGCCTTGGGAAAGGGCAAGAAAGTTTATGGCATTTTTGTCCCTACTATACTTTATTATCTAGTCCAACCTTTTCCCAACTCACCTGAAAAATCTAGTTCAATCCAGGTAACTAGGTTGGCTCCTAGGAGAGCTGACGATAACCTTGGTTTCCCGGCTTCAGGTCATCAGGGACCATAGTTTGTCCTTCTTGGGTATTTCCAAGGATGTCTAACACAAGCAAACACTTCCAAGACTCAGTGCATTCCCTCAGATTAATTAACCCATTCTATACCCCACCATTATAACTACTCTCATTTCTGTCTATGTACCCAAGTGTACCTGTCTAATATTTATTCCCTTTTTAGGCCCAGCCACATGTCAGGGCAGTATGTTCATGGAAGCTTGGAAGTCATCTAGAGAGCTGGCCCCCTACAGTGTAGCTCTGTTCAACAGCAGGAACTCTGGCATTGCAAAAGTTGCAACACTTTGCCAGCCAGAAATAACACAGATGTGGCCACACATCTTCAAGCATACAAGACACTAAGATTAGATACGTGTCTTAACAAAAATGGAGCAGAGACAGCAGAAGCCCAGCTGATAAAACAGATTCATTCTTTTCAAAGACCCATCCCACTTACAGAAAGGAGTAAGTTCAGATACAAAGTGGACACTATGAGATTGCCAATCTCACTCATACTCTGACAAATCAAAAGCACTCCACATTGTTGGGATTAAAAAAATTTAATCATGTATGCTACATGGGGTTGTCTGACTTAGAAAAAGAAAATTAGAAGAGGTAACTTAATCACTATCTTTAATAGACTAATGAGTTATCATGAGGAAGATAATGAAAAGTAGCTGTCCAGCTCAAAGACGTTGAACCAAAAATCAAATCATCAGAAAAAGCATGAGACTTCAACAAGTATGGCAAATGTCCCTTACACTATGCTATTTTTAATCCATGTTATTTGTTAATGATCTAATACAACCTCATTTTATAAAACACCAGTTTGGAAATTAGAAAGCGATGACACATAAAAGAGACATCACCGTACACAGAGAAACCAGAAACCCATCAAGAGAGGAAGAAACAATTGCTCCCTAAAGGAAGGGGACCCGTGTGAAGGGGGTGTGTATTCTAAGTAAACTAACAAATGAGGAACTTCTCCAACAGTTCTCCAGATTCCCATTTACTACACAGAGTCATTTCCTTAAGCAGAATCCATTTCTCTCTCCAAGACAGAAAACCGTAATTTAATTAAAGTTAAAATGAAGAACTTAAAGATCTGCTACATTATTAGATCCTTTTGAAAGAGTTAAATGTTCCCGTGCTCAGATCTCCTCTCTTCCTGTGCTTCAAGATAAGTGTTGGGAGATTTATGTGCCATGAATTTCCAATTACCCATCTCCACCAGCTGGGCTGTCAATCACCACTTGTCTTATCCTGGATGTCTTCACCACCCCCATTTCCTTGTTGTGCACACAAAAACAAACTTATTCTTCCAAAAAGAGCTTACCACCGGGCAGGCATATGCTCATTTTTTATGTCCAGCTTCTGCTGGACAGAATTTCTAACTGAAATTACTGCCATCCCATCGTCCCAACATATTTAAATAAAGCAAGCATTGCCACAGATTGTGAACAATTTAAGATTTCAAAAGAAAATTTACATCATGCATCTTTCCAGAGTCCACTGAAGCAGAATTGATGAGCTCTCAAGAGCAATACACCTCCCCCCTTTGACATCTGGAAGCAGGTGGAAGAATTCTAAATGATAACTACACTCAAGCACCAGCAGAACACAGAAAACAGTATGTTTGCAAATGCACCCATATATAGCGGCTGTGAATTTGGAAGGAAGGAAATAACAGTGTACACTCTCCACTGCTCTTGGCCATAGTTTCTTCTAGAGAATGGACATTTAAAAAGTAACATATCAGGGGCACCTGGGTAGCGCAGTCGTTAAGCATCTGCCTTTGGCTCAGGGCATGATCCCAGCGTTCTGGGATCGAGCCCCGCATCAGGCTCCTCCGCTGGGAGCTGCTTCTTCCTCTCCCACTCCCCCTGCTTATGTTCCCTCTCTCCTTGGCTGTCTCTATGTTAAATAAATAAATAAAATCTTTTAAAAAAAAAAGTAACATATCAAAGACTCTTAAAAGGAATCTAAAAGGTCTCATTGTCAGTATTGCCATTAAATATCTGAAGAATAAATAACAGTTGTCATTCATTGGACAGGATTGTAGTCATGAGTCTTGATGGCACACATTCATCTCTTGTGATTGTGTCCAAAGCATATACCTCTTTAGCTGACAAACTGAGTATTTACTATGTAAAAAGTTCTATATTAGATGTTAAGGGAGATACAAAAATAATACAAAGCCTATCCTGTAAGAAGCTTGTAGAAATATGTACATAAAGACTGTCAATAAAAGAAAAATTTACATCAGAATATCAGCAAAACATCATGAGAATTCAGAGGAGACAAGCTCTTGCAGCTGTTTGAAGGACAGGGATCAAGGAGAGCTTCATGGAGGAGGATTTACCAATGATGAACAACAGCCAGTCAACTACTATTCCAGGGCTGCAGACCATCCAGCCTTCCATTGCTCCTCATACTTTGCTTCACCTATTTCTAGAGAACAGGGCAGAAGCAAGATTACTAAAAGTCAAGCTCCAATTCTGCTGCCTATTTGAAGTCTGGGTAATTCTGATGCACACAGAGTCTTTAGTTACTAAAACAAAACCTAGAGATCACTTAATACTCACTGCTCTGTGCCAAAGTGTGGTCTAAATATTTAACACAGAAAGCACATTCAAATCCAGGAAAGAAGTGAGTCTTTTCCAGGTGCTGCCTTCTTTCCAGGGATTGGGGCTGTCATTACTCAGGGCAGCATGTGCAATGGAGCCGTCCCTTCATGCACCATCCTAACAAACAGGGAGGTCAGTGACGAGGTGGAAAAGGAAGGTTAATCACTGAGATCACCTCCATTTCGTTCTGGGCTTTGAAACATCTATTAAATATTTTGTCCATTTATTCCACTGATTGTGATAGTTCTATGAAATACATGGGCTATGACAAGTCCAACTTGATGGGCATTTAACCACTAGCAGGTTCTTTCCACTCCTAGGCCATTAGATAGATTGTAGTACCCCAGCATGGCTAGTGCTGTGGTGGTACTCATGGTCCAAGGCCTACGGTTGATGCTCACACTAGATCTGTAACTATCATGACAACCAATCTTTAGTGAACCCTCCCTCTGTATTCGGTACAGTAAAGTGATAGGAGTAGAGTCTCATTTAACCATTATACAATCCTTAAACACATGTATTATTCCACCATTTTTTAGATGTAGAAACTAAGCCAGAATAACACTAAGTAACTTAATGTGTGTGCTTAGGCCACACACCTGATAAGTATAAAAGTCAGGATTTGAATTAACTTCTTTCCAAATCCAAAGCCTATGCTATTTTTTTTAAACAATTACTTTTTTTTTTAGATTATTTATTTATTTATTTGACAGAGAGACAGCCAGCAAGAGAGGGAACACAAGCAGGGGGAGTGGGAGAGGAAGAAGCAGGCTCCCAGTGGAAGAGCCTGACGTGGGGCTCGATCCCAGAACTCCAGGATCACGCCCTGAGCCGAGGCAGACACTTAAGGACTAAGCCACCCAGGCGCCCCTATGGTCTTAACCACATGCTCTTAGGCACAACTCTGTACTGCTTCCCAAAGACTGCATGGAAATTNAGCTATTTTTTTTAAACAATTACTTTTTTTTTTTTTAGATTATTTATTTATTTATTTGACAGAGAGACAGCCAGCAAGGGAGGGAACACAAGCAGGGGGAGTGGGAGAGAAAGAAGCAGGCTCCCAGTGGAAGAGCCTGACGTGGGGCTCGATCCCAGAACTCCATCACGCCCTGAGCCGAGGCAGACACTTAAGGACTAAGCCACCCAGCGCCCCTATGGTCTTAACCACATGCTCTTAGGCACAACTCTGTACTGCTTCCCAAAGACTGCATGGAAATTAGAAATACAATTCTGACTTTTTAACTCAAAGGGGCACTTTCAAAATTGTGGGTCTAGCCGGATGAAAATATCTCAACTACACTTATATACTATGAGTTTGTCCTTGACCACTGAACCAGGAGAAACCACTAACATGGCCTCCTCCCTCTACTCCTTATGTCCTATCCCCACCATTTGCCAGGAGCAACTGCACCAGACCAATATCAAAGCAACCAAAACCCGGTGGATGCTGAACTTGATCTGGTAGGATGGTGGCTCTCAACCTTGCCTCCGCTTTAGAATCTCATCTCTGGGGTGCCCCAGAGTGTCCCAGTCTGGGGGAGGATATGAGTTTTTTACATTATCTAAAGTGATTATATTGTGCATCCAAGAATAGTAATTATTGTGTTAAAAGAAAAAAGTCAAGGGTTTGAGGCCCCTTTATTCCACAGTCAGCAGAACATCTGGCTTTATCTCATGCTTTTGTGGAATACATTAATATATATCCCTGCTGACAATGGATTGCTCTCTCAAGAAGAGAACAATTTCCCAACTGTAACCTGAAATTTAAAGAGGAAGGGGAGAAAAAGCAATAGAAGTAAAACTTGTCAGAAGACTAAAATATATTTCTAACCAAAATGTAAACATAAAATAATTGATCATAATGGGAGACTTCTTTTTCCAACTGAGAGGAGACATTTACTTTTTTTTTTTAAGATTTTATTTATTTATTTATTTGAGAGAGAGAGAGCACACGTGGGGAGAAGGATCAGAGGGAGAGGGAGAAGCAGACTCTGCTGAGCAGGGAGCCTGATGTGGGGCTTGCTCCCAGGACCCTGAGATCATGACCTGAACAGAAGGCAAATGCTTAACCGACTGAGCCACCCATGCACCCCTACATTTTCTTGGCTCTGCATCCATAATTCAGTGAAAGAACTGTTTTTAGATATTTCCCAGCACAGGATGGCAAATATGCAACACGACTGTCCACTGCTAAACTCCCTGCCCTGGCCCATAGTGGCCCCACTAATCCAGCAACCTCCTGGCCAAGTCTCAATGCAGCCTTAGAAACTATTAACACAGGCGTTCCTAGCAGCCTTGAACCAAGTTTGTGTATGAGCTGAACAGTATTTTCTGTTCCTGTGCTAGCCTACACACATATCCAGGTGAAGAATCCTTTTATTCTGCCTTGTACCCACTAGTTCCATCTAGAAGAGTTTATGTCAAGCAGTAAATGTGAGTTGAATGAGTAAATGAGACAGTGACACGGGAAATGCATTTTACAGAAAATTTCCAGCTGATGTCCTAACAAACTGAGATTTCAGCTTTGCTTCTAACAAGGTGATCAGAAAGACCTTGAGAGAAGAAACCATGACTATGGCCACTGAATACAGCAAGCAAACTACACTACAAGAGATAAATACGGATTGACGGAGATTATGGAAGCTCAACTAAATATTTCAATTTAAAAGAAAGAAACAGACAGGAGTACATGAATGGAATTAAGATCACAATGACCACCTGACTCCAGGCTCTGCATTTTATTTACTCATATTCCACCTTTCCAAAATTGGGGGGGGGGAGGGGTGAATAAGGTAGAGGATTTGTGTGACTTAAAAAATTTCATATTAATCCAGCAAGATGATGTTAAATAGGATTAAAGAGGCAAAATAAAAAACTAAGTTCTATTTCTTTATGCTAGAGGTAGATAGCAACATAGAATCAACCCTTGATTACCTTCTTCTGACCGAGATCTACTTGTCTCTCAAGTTGTAATTCACATGTCACTTCCCAATGGATACTCTACCAAATATATACTCCTATGTGGGTTCACACCTAATTCCACTATAACATGATACAGCAATTGCTTATGGACCTGTGCCTTCCAATTTTTTTTCCTTGTGACCCCTTTGTACAACAGCAGTGGGTACCTAATGTTTGTTCAACAAGTGTCATGGAATGAATGTTTATTTCCTCAAATTCATACACTGGAGTCTTAAAACTCAGGGTGGCCGTATTTGGAGATGGAGCCTCTAAGGAAGTAATTAACATTAAATGAGATCATAATGGTGGGGCCCTGATCCAGTAGAATTAGGTGTTCTTATAAGAAGAGACACTAGAGAACTCACAACTTTCCTCCCCTCAACCCTTTGTCCTCTCCATGTACACTCATCAAGGAAAGGCCATGTGAGGACACAGGGAGAGGCAGCCATTGGCAAGCAAGGAAATGGCTCTCACCAGAAACTGATTTACCTCAAACTTTCATCTTGACTTCTAGCTTCCAGACCTGTGAGAAAATTAACTTCTGTTGTCTATGGTATTTTATTATGGCAGCTCAAGCTGATTAAGACAGCAAGAAATTGATGAACTTAATAATGTGGTGGGAAAAGCCACTTCATTGGAAATCTGGATCTCTATCCAACTGTGTACTTAGCTATAGCCCAATACCTCATTTCCTCATCTCCAAGATGGACAAGAAAGAACCTCCTTTATTTACTCTTAGTGACACTACAAGAATCAGAGACCCTCTGAAGGATTAAAGAGCTATGAACACAGGGCTGTATGGCATTATTGTTATAAACACGCCTATGGCCCTTTCCTATGTGCCTTGACACTCAGACTCCAAGGGCCATGACCACCCCTTCTTGAGGTCTCTCTCTACCCACACAGACATTTTTTTTTCCAAGAAGAACCGTAAATGGTTTATTAACAAGGTTCATTTTTTTCACATTTTATTGAGAAACATTTGACATAGATCACTTTATAATTTAAAGACATAGAGCATGAAGATTTGATTTACATTTATTGTGAAATTGTCGCAATGGGTTCAGCTAACATCCATCTTCTCATATATAAAAGAAATATTAAATAAAAAGAAATTTAATAAAATATGAAAGAAATAAAAAGAATTAAGGTGGAAAGAAATTTTCTCCTTGTCACAGGCTTTACTTTCTTAATAACTTCCCTATATATCATACAGCAATGTTAACTACAGTCATCATTACCAAGCCAAATGTCAAGCTTTATTCTTTCACTTTCTTCTTAAAGTTTTCATGGTTTCAGGCCTTACATTAAAGTCTTTAATCCATTTTGAGTTAATTTTGGTGAGTGGTATAAGATACTAGTTGACCTTATATCCTTTAGTTTATTTCTGGGCTCTCCATTGTGTTGCATGAGTCTACCTGGTTTGTTTCTTTTTTTTCCGCCCAGTATCATACTGTTTTGATGACTGAAGCTTTATAGTATAGTCTGAAATCAGGAAGTGTGGTGCCTCCTGCTTTGTTCTTCTTTCGCATGATTTCTTTGGTGATTCAGGGTCTTTTGTGGTTCCATATAAATTCTAAGAATGTTTCTCCTTCTTTAAAAATTGTCACTAGAATCTGGATAGGGATTGTATTGAATCTACAGGGCTTTGGGTAGCACTGATGTTATAACAATATCAATTCTTCAAATCCAGGAACAGAGGATACCTTTCATTTATATGTGTTTTCTTTTATTTCTTTCATCATTGTCTTATATATTTTAGAGTAGAGATCTTTCACTTCCTTAGTTTAACTTATTCCTGAGTATTTTATTGTTTTTTATGCTATTGTAAATGGTATGAATTTCTTTCTTTCTTTTCCAGAAAATTCACTGTTTGTGTTACTTATTTTTGTTATTCTAATTTTGTACCCTAAACCTTTGTTCAATTCATTGAATAGATTAAACAGTTTTGGGTTTTTGTTTTTGTTTTGGTTGAGTCTTTAAGATTTTCTATATATAAAGTCATGCCATCTACAAATAGAGACAATTTTACTTCTTCCTTTCCAATTCTGACACATTTCATTTCTTTTTCTTACCTGATTGTTCTGGCTAGGACTTCCAGTACTATGCTGAATAGGAATAGTGAGAACAAGTACCCTGTCTTGCTCCTGATCTTAGAGGAAAAGCTTCAAACCTTTCAACATTGATGATGTTAGCTGTGCATTTGTCATATGTGCCTTTTATTATGTTGAGATATATTCTTTCTACATATAATTTGTTTCTATCAGGAATGGATGTTGCATTTTATCAAATGTTTTTTTACTGTATCTATTGAGATAACCATAGGATTCTTTTCTTTCATTCTATTAATGTGATGTATCATACTGACTGATTTAGGTATGTTGATCCATCTTCATATTCCAGAATAAACCCCACTTAACCCACAGTGAATGATCATTTAATGTGCTGAATTTAGTCTCCTAGTATTTTGTTGAGAAATTTGCATCTATACTCATCAGGAATATTAGCCTATAGTTTTCTTTTCTACAAATGTCCTTTTCTGATTTTGTTATCAGATAATGCTGGCCTTGGAAAATGAGTTTGGGAGTGTTCCCTTCTTGATTTTTTTGAAGAGTTTGAGAAGGCTTGATGTTAATTCTTCAAATGTTTGGTAAAATTAATCAATGAAGCCATCTGGTCCTGGGCTCTTATTCATTAGGAGACTGTTAATTACTGACTCATTCTCCTAATAATCAGTCTAATCATATTTTCTATTTCTTTCTGATTCAGTCTTGGTAGTTGCATGTCTAAGAATTTTTCCATTTCTTCTAGGTTGTCTAGTTTGTTGTCATATAGTTGTTCATAGTAGCCTCCTATGATCTTTTGAATTTTTGTGGTATCAATTGTAATGTCTCATTTTCATTTATAATTTTGCTGATTTGGGCCCCTTCTCCTTTTCTTTTGGTTAGCATAGCTAAGGGTTTGTCAATTTTGTTTACCCTTTCAAAGACTCTTAGTTTGGTTAATCTTTTATATTGTCTTTCTATTCTGTATTTCATTTATTTCTGCTCTAATCTGTATTATTTCCTTTCTTATGATAACTTTGGGCTGTTTACTCTTCTTTTTCTAGTTCCTAAGGTATATAGTTAGGTCATTTATTTGGGATTTTTCCTTGCTTCTTAATGTAGGCATTTATTACTATGAACGTTCCCTTAAAAACTGCTTTTGCTGCATCCCATAAGTTCTGGTATGTTATACTTACATTTTTGTTTGTTTCAAGAAACACTTTGATTTCTACTTTAGCTTCTTCTTTGATCCATGGGTTGTTCAGAAGAGTATTGGTTAACTTCCATGTATTGGTGAATTTTCTGGTATTCCTCTTGTTTTTGATTTTTAGTTTTATGCCATTGCAGTCAGAGAAGACACTTGATATGATTTCAATATTCTTTTGAATTTGCTAAAACTTGTTTTGTGGTCTAACATATGATATCCTAGAAAATATTCCATGTGCACTTGAGAAGAACGTGTATTCTGCCGCTAGATAGAATGTGATGTATATGTATGTTAGGTCCATTTGGTCTACAGTGTTGTTCAAATCCACTGTTTCCTTACTGATTTGCTGTCTGGATTATCTATGTATTGTTGAGAGTAGGGTATTAGAGTTCCAAACTATTATTGTATTACTGCTTATTTCTCTTTTTAAAGTTTTTGCTTTATATATTTAGGTGTTCTGATGTTGGGTCCATAAACATTTACAAAGGCTATATCTTCTTGATGTATTGACCACTATATCATTATATGATAACCTTTGTCTCTTTTTACCATTTTTAGTTTAAAGTCTATTTTGTCTGACATAAGTATAACTACCCCTGCTTTTCTTTGGTTACCACTTGTTTGAAATGTCTTTTTCCATCCCTTTACTATCACTCTATGTGTGTCTTAAGGCTAAAGTGAGTCCCCTGTAGGCAGAATATTGTTGGAATTTAATTTTTTATGTTTAAAGTGATTATTGGTAGTTAATGACTTACTGTTGCCATTGTGTTAATTTTTTCTGGTTGTTCCGTAGACCCATCATTCTTTGTTTCTTATCCTGCTGTAATTTTTGTGTGTTTTGATGTCTTTGGGTATCAGTATGCTTTGACTTCTCTATCATATTTTTGTGCAATTACTAAAGAATTTTCCCTTCTGAGAAAGCCACGGGGCTTACATAAAATATCTTGAACTTATAACACCTATTTTAAACTGATAACAACTTAACTTTAAGACAATTCATAAACTTTCCACTTTCACTTCTCCGCTTCCTCACATTTTGGATCCTGCTGTTAAAACAATTCATAAACTTTCCACTTTCACTTCTCCGCTTCCTCACATTTTGGGTCCTGCTGTTAAAACTTACATGTTTTTTACCTTGTGTATCTAATAACAGATTATTGTGTTATGGTTATTTTTGTTATTTTTTTTTAACTTTTGAACTAGAGCTGTAAATAAATTTTGGACCACTATCNAAACTTACATGTTTTTTACCTTGTGTATCTAATAACAGATTATTGTGTTATGGTTATTTTTGTTATTTTTTTTAACTTTTGAACTAGAGCTGTAAATAAATTTTGGACCACTATTGCCATGTTGCAGAATCTAACTCTGACTATACATTTAACATTACCAATGAGATTTATGCTACTTTTAAAATATTTTTATGTTAGCTAGTGCTCTTTTACTTCCACTTTAGCATTTCTTCTAAGGCAGGTCTAGTGGTAATGAACTTCCTCAGCTTCTGTTTGTTTGGGAGTCTTTGTCCCTCCTTCATTCCTGAAAGACAGCTTCACCAGGTATTGAATAGTTGACAGTTACTTTCTTTCAATATTTTGAATGTCATCCCATTCTCTCCTGGCCTGAAAAGTTTCTGTTGAGAAATCCACCAGTATTTTTATGGAGATTCCCTTATATATAACTTCTCTCTTTTCTCTTGCTGCTCTTAAAATTCTTTGTCTTTGACCTTTGATGATTGAATTATAATGTGTCCTAATTTGGGCTCAATCTATTTGGCATCCTTCACACCTCCTAGAGATAGATGTCCACTTTTCTCCCCAGACTCAGAAAGTTTTCAGCCATTATTACGTTACATATAATTTCTGTCCCTCGTCTTTTTCTTCTCCTTCTGCAATTCCCATAAGGCAAATATTGTTTCTTTTCATTGTATCCCATAATCCCAGAGGCTTTTTTCACTTTTTTGGTCTGCTGAGTGTAATGAGTTCCTCTGAGGGTTATTCTGATGTCTTATCCTCCAGGTCACCAATTCTTCTTCTGCACAGTAGAGTCTACCTTTGAAACTCTATCGCATTCTTCGGTTCACTTATTGTATTTTTCAACACTAGGATTTGTGTTAGTGTTTACTTGATGTTCCTATTTCCTAGTCAAACTTCTTGTTTTGTTCATGCACTGTTTTCCAAATTTCATTTGGTTATCTGTGTTTTCTTGTAGTTCATTAAACTTCCTTGGGGCTTTATTAGTTTCCTTTGGTGGTGTCATATTTACCTAATTTTCTGTGATCACTGATTCCTTATGTTGATATTTGTGCATATGAGTAATTGGACTCCTCTTTCAGACTTTACAGGTTTGCTTTGGCAGAGACAATTTTTCACCAGTCAACTTGCTTTGGGTTTCTCAGTGTTTGTTGGTAATGCCCTTGGATAGGTGGAACATGCTACTAAGGTCTATTTTGGGGTGATGCAATGTTTGAACTCTGAGGATGGGGTTGGGGGAGTGCACACCTGGCTGAGAACAGCTGGTTGGATAGGACTGCCAGCTTGGTTCCCTACCCAAGTGAGGCTGTAAGATGGGCTCTGCAGTAGGATGGATTCTCTGGTCAGGCTTACTAGATGGTTGGAACTGGGTACTATAGTCAGCAATAGTTAGGTCTGTGAATTAGCTTCCCTGACCTGGCAGGCAACACGATGGGACCCAGAGCTCATATAACCAATTCAGACCCCATGTTCCTTGGCTGAACATGGTCACTGGCTTTGCTTTGCTAACTATGGACTCCACCTGTTCTTCTCTGGGCTCAAGCACTGCCAGGCTGCTCAGCTTCCAGGAGTTGTCATCAGCCCTCCTGATCAGATGCAGCTGGAAGACACTCTTCATAGAGGATAGGGCTAAGTCTCAGCTTCTCTGCCTGGGAGGAGAACAGAAGGGCCACACCAGGCTAGTTTCAATTTTCTGAACAGTCTCTCTGGCTGGAAGGGGATGGGAGCTACCCACAGTCATGGCTATGAATTAATCCCCTTACTTGGGCATAGCCCAGTGACCCACCATGCCTGATATCAACTTGGCTTTGGGGGTGATCAGTTCTGCCCACCCATCTCTTGGCTGGATCATCACCAGGCCACACAGCTTCCAGTTGTCACCAGCTTTTCTGGTGAAAGTTGGGGCTGGAAGATGGGGCTGGAAGACACTCTCCACAGGGGGTAGGGCTATGATTCAGCTCCTTGTCTGGGTGTGGACAAACCAGGTTGCAGGGCTGGCAAAACTTATTCAAGGATCAGAATCAGGCAGATCTGCACCCGACCAAGTTTCTTGATCAGAGTGAGTCCCCAACTTGGTTCTGCAGATGAGCAAAACAACTGGTTGGGATGACTATTTGGGTACTTTAGGTATGAACCCCATTTGCCAAGACCCACATGCTCATTGTTATCAGTGCCATCCCCCTGCTCCCCCCCACCCCTTCTCTGTCACAGTCGGATTGCCAGTGGTTGTTCCTGAAGATTCCCTGCAATCTCCATGGCGCAGGATCAGAGTAGTGGCTCCCACAAAGCAAACCCAATGCTGGAGGGCAGGGGCTTTTTGTCCCCCACCCCCACCCCAGGTTCTTTTTTTCCACTGGAGGAGCCAGAGGCTCAGGGAACATCTCTTTGTGTGGCGCTGCACTGGTCTGCAGGAGAAGCAATGTGGTCAATGTAAAGCTGGCTCCCTTACCCTCCTAATGCAGTCTGTCTGGGTATCTGCAGTCCAGGGGGTGCTTTAGCCTCACCCCCCCATGCTCTAGGAGCCTCTCACATTCCTGGTATCACATTCCTGAAAAGTTATTAGCTCTTCTTGAGATAGGGAATGAAGTCAGGAATGACGTAGTTCACCATTTCAGGGTTATCACTCTCCGGCCATTATTTTTTAATTGCTCAATTAAGAAAACGGATAGCTAATATGTCAAGGTAAAAGGGTATACACTGTATATTCAAATTTGATAAGGAAAAAAATCGTTTATGCAACATTTTAGTCTCCACTTCAAAATGGTAACAGTAGTTATGTCAGGGTCAGGTGGTGATGGGGATAATTATAATCTGCTTTATAGTCTCTGAAAGTTCAACAAATGATTGAATTACTTTTGAAATAAGAGAAAGAAAGGGAAAAAAAAAAACACAAGGTAAAGTCTGTTAACTTTCCCAAAGAAAAGACTGACATCCTGCCTAGCAACCTCCCAGCTGACCCCTCCCTCCTGCAAGAACAGAGAAGACAGTGAACCCTCACCTCTCCTCTATGCCCTTACCCTCATGTCTGCTTTCCACTCCCTCCCTCTCTCAGAAAACCACACAGGTCCCGGGAAATCACCTGCCACAGTTCCCAACTGCTGTTCTCCTCCATCAGTTCAGGTCACTGGCACCTGATTTTACCTGGAAGCATTCGGGATCTCCCAACCTCATCTCTCTGCCCTTCTTAAAATACCTTTCATTTCAGAGTTCAGAGGAAAATGCCCCCCTGTGCACTAAGCATGCATCCAACCCACTGTCAGGCATACAGGAGGCTCTCAATAAATGTCGGGTCCCTTCCTTCCTACTGCCCACCTCCCGCCACTTACACGTCCCCTTTAAATAAAAGTGTCATCTCAGGTGCGTAGATATTTGCCATATGTAGTACGGTCTAAAACCTTTTACACACAGCCACACAGATACACACGGACATAAACTGGGTTTGCTTAATAAACACCGCAGCATCTCCATTCTGTGTTTTAAAACGATACATGCTAATTTTCTAGAAGACAGAAGGCAAGTGTCACACAAGTTAAGTTTCCTCACAGACAAAAGCAGCTGTTTCACCTCACTTACCATCCCCACGGTCATGTTCAACAGCTCCAGCTTTAAAACTACCACTGGAGGTATGTTTAAATTTGAGGGAAAATGCAGTTCTGGACATCTGGATTCATTAGAAAATAACCTCACCCCCTCTTCTCCCTAAGGATAATATTGATAAATCCATATGATATAGTCACACACTTATGCTAAAGATACACACTTGGCATATTTTAAAAATTATTCTTCTGTTTATTATTAATGTAAGAATATGTTTAACCAACAGGCTGTGCCTTAATTACAGGCCATCGATATGCATAATAAATAGACTTTTCGGGGTTTCACACCCACGGTTAAATTCTGCCTTGTAATAAATAAGAAGGATTAAAAGTTGCACCAAACTTTCCTATGATAGATAGCATCCACAGAGTATTATTTACACAAATTGATATTTTGTTTCGGGGAATAAACTGCAAATGTAAAAGCAAACCATGATACTGCTAACTGTCCTTACTTACTCTAGAAAAAGTAATTGCAAATTTTCAATTATATTCTCTCTCCCAGGCTGAATCTTAAAGTGCAAATTGAGTTTGTCATGGAACACTAAAGGAAAATTAGGAGAGGGAACAGAGCATGCCAAGGCCCAGGGTGAGGAAGAAAACCACATGGTGGAGAGCTTGCAGGCCTTCTTCACGGCTGGAGCACACGTGGGAAGAGAAGTGCTATGAGATCTCTAAAATCCATTTCAGCTCCGAAATCCTTCAATTTTGTGATCAGAATACACTGGGGTTTTCTCTGTGGCTCAGATCTAGGGAAGCAGAAATAACTTTTGGCCATCAAAGCGGAATATGCATTTAGACCAAATTTCTTTGTCCAGACAGAGGAAGTATGCACCCCCTATATCTCTGTCCAGGAAAGACAGAGACTCTAGGATCCTTTTTCCATCTGGGTTTCTATCTAGCTAATGTTCCTCCCCCTCGCCCCCAGCCTGAAGCACAGAGCTGGGCCCCAAAGCTGAGGGTATGAATTGGATACTGTCCTAACCCTTGAGGAAGGGTTACATACCATCCTACCCCTCTCTACCCTCCTGGTTGGAACTGATTTCCCAAGTGCAAGCGCGAGGCCCCCATAAAAACACAGAAGCACCCACCTGGTGAGAAAGGAGATTCCCTCAGTGAACGCCTGAAGGGTTATTCCCTCCAACACAGTGCAGTGGTTCAGACACCTCCTGACTTCGCCACCTAGTAACCTTCGGACTTGATGAGTTATTACACCTTTAAAATTCAGGGTCTTCGTGTGCAAAATGGAGAAAACACTCACCTACCTCGCAGGTGTGTGTGTATGTGTGTGTGTGTGTGAGAGAGACAGAGACAGATAATCAAAAGCATTTAGCAAAGCATAACCCAGAGTAAAAGCCCAGGAAATGTTAGATATTTCTGCTACGCTTCCTTAAAAAGACAGCTAAGGGGCATCCAGCTTCTCATCTATCTTTGCAAGTCCAAGCCTTTCAAGTGAGTATTTATAAGGTCACTACAGTAATTACGTGAAAATTCTCTGATTAGTTACACAAGAGAAATCACATTGGNAAGATGGCAGAAGCAAGTGTGTGGGGTGAAGACCTGAGACCCTTCCTGAGCACGTGAAGATGCAGATGCCCTATCGAGATCCCATCCGAATGTCGAATAAACCGCTGAGTAGACGAGTCTGGAGCATGCGGGAGAGGCTGCAACTCTGGAGGAGATCACTATGTGAGCGAGTCTTGTTTTAGAAGAGAAGACGTTCGAGAACTGATCCCAGGGCAATCCCATGGTCAGTGAGAAGGGGGACCAGGAGACAGCAGCCAAGAAGGCTGAGAAGGACCGTGCAGGGTATCGGAAAGGAAAACCAGTATGTCCTTCAATGAAGAATGTGTCTCCCGGAAGAGAGAAGGAATGATCGGTGGTGTCGAATGCCGCTGACAGCTCAAACAAAGAGGGCTGAGTTCTGACCACTGCATATGGCAAGAAGGGCCACTGATGACACAGCCAAGAATAGTTTTCCAATGGTGTGATGAGGACAAAACCCTGACTGGCTTGGAGCTAGGAGAACCTAGATGGAAAGGAAGTGAGGGAAATAAGGATAAGCAACGCTTTCAAGGAGTTTTACTGAAAAGGGGAGCATAAAATGAGGCAGTGTCTGCAGGGAGAAGAGAAATCAAATGAAGGATGTTTCTTAACGATGAGAGGGATTACAACACACATGCATGCCATTAGGAAGTAATAGAAAGCAGAGAATGATGCAAGAGAGAGATAGTGCAAGAGGAATTTCCACTCAGAATCAAGAGGGCCAGAAATGGGTCCCCAAACCTGAGCCTGGAACAAAACACAGGTAAGAGGCAGGGAAAAGGAACCTTGACAAGCACGAGAGTCGACCACAGGATTAACCCTTCAAACACTGGAAGTTTCCAGACTGCCAGCCAACCTGTGTGACTAAAACCACCAAAGAGATCATTTAGAGAACGCAGGCTCTTGGGCAGACCCCAGGCGCATAATGGGTGATTATTGCCTCAGCCCTGCACCCCTGCCTCGGGGCCTGACCTGGCCCTCTGACTCCTGAGCCCCAAAGCAGGGCTGAGGCCCACAGCAGATTATCAGATTATCGGTCAGGCTCTAGTAGTTCTGAGATGTGTGTCAGCACATTCCCAAGGAACAGAAAAGGAGGCAGTAACATGGAACACCAACGACCCTTCTCCAAAGAGCTAGCCCGGTGTGGTCCAG
Organism: Ailuropoda melanoleuca; assembly: GCF_002007445.2. Classification (NCBI taxonomy): domain Eukaryota; kingdom Metazoa; phylum Chordata; class Mammalia; order Carnivora; family Ursidae; genus Ailuropoda; species Ailuropoda melanoleuca. The sequence goes on from NC_048225.1 coordinate 38,191,418, forward strand.
CAAACCTGGAAAATAAAAAAATGCAAATATCTGATTTATGATACTCATTCCCTAGGAACATTTTCTCGAGAATTCACAGGCACGTGATGGAATCTTAGATGCTGTAGGTTTGTTTTGCTTAAACAAGGTTCTCGTCTTCATGCGACTCCAAATTTGACGGGTAAAGAAGGGAAGGCAAGCAAGATAGGCAAACATGTGCAGATTTATAATACGGATAAACAAACAGAATGATAAGAATGAACATGTTAAAACACAGAATGCACGAATTCATTCACTTCTTTATGTGCTGCCTTGTTCCAGGAAAGATTTAAGACGAGGAAATGCGTACATAAGGCAGCACACAGAGCTAAAGGACAGGAGATGCAAGAAGTGGACGTGGGTACTGATTAGCTCTAGGCTCCAGGGATGCCCTCATCACTCTGGGCCACTGTTTCCTCATCTCCAAAACAGGGGACAGAACTGGAGGATCTCAGGGCCTCCTCTACCCCAACACTTCTTTGACTTTGCAATTCATCTCATTTCCCAAAAGGCATTTCTCAGCCCAGCAGTGCCTTCTGCTTCACAAATGCATGCTTCCATGCACGCATCTCTATCTCAGACAACCTCATTTGCTCTGCAGCTCCTCTGTGCGTGCCCAATGGCTCCACAGTCAGGCCACTTGCACAAATGCCCCCGATGCCACTGCCCCCTGGCGCACGTGGGACTTCTGAGCCAACGAACTCTTTCCAAGCCGGCCCCACAATGCTGGAGAAGCTGAGAGCGCGAGTCAATGGTCGCAAAAACCGGCAGCTCAGAAAACTCAATTCAGCAAGGCAACTCATGGAGAGCAGGGCTCCCTTCTTAAATAAATATCATGGCTGCTGGTGGGAAGATTAAAAGAAAGAAGGCACGAGGATCGCTTCGACAGGAGCACAAGTATTTGGAAGGGTGAAGAGAGATCTTGGCCAATTTGAAAACAATGCGAAATAGGAGATTGGGACTGGCTTATTATTTCTGCACACAAGTCTCCTTCTTGACAGAGGCATTTCTGATTCAAACAGCAAGACAGGAAACCCAGGGCCAAAATAAGAGCTAAATATGGCCCTAGTACATCACATTATACTGTACACAGAGTAGAAAGAGAACGGTTATAAAGGACCCTTAGTGTTTCTGAACAAGTTCCTCCACCGCACTATACACTTACTACCTTAGATATCACAGCAGGTTTTCACTCTAAACCACCTAAGTA
>NC_048225.1:38192782-38361102 GCF_002007445.2 Ailuropoda melanoleuca
AAGATGGCAGAAGCAAGTGTGTGGGGTGAAGACCTGAGACCCTTCCTGAGCACGTGAAGATGCAGATGCCCTATCGAGATCCCATCCGAATGTCGAATAAACCGCTGAGTAGACGAGTCTGGAGCATGCGGGAGAGGCTGCAACTCTGGAGGAGATCACTATGTGAGCGAGTCTTGTTTTAGAAGAGAAGACGTTCGAGAACTGATCCCAGGGCAATCCCATGGTCAGTGAGAAGGGGGACCAGGAGACAGCAGCCAAGAAGGCTGAGAAGGACCGTGCAGGGTATCGGAAAGGAAAACCAGTATGTCCTTCAATGAAGAATGTGTCTCCCGGAAGAGAGAAGGAATGATCGGTGGTGTCGAATGCCGCTGACAGCTCAAACAAAGAGGGCTGAGTTCTGACCACTGCATATGGCAAGAAGGGCCACTGATGACACAGCCAAGAATAGTTTTCCAATGGTGTGATGAGGACAAAACCCTGACTGGCTTGGAGCTAGGAGAACCTAGATGGAAAGGAAGTGAGGGAAATAAGGATAAGCAACGCTTTCAAGGAGTTTTACTGAAAAGGGGAGCATAAAATGAGGCAGTGTCTGCAGGGAGAAGAGAAATCAAATGAAGGATGTTTCTTAACGATGAGAGGGATTACAACACACATGCATGCCATTAGGAAGTAATAGAAAGCAGAGAATGATGCAAGAGAGAGATAGTGCAAGAGGAATTTCCACTCAGAATCAAGAGGGCCAGAAATGGGTCCCCAAACCTGAGCCTGGAACAAAACACAGGTAAGAGGCAGGGAAAAGGAACCTTGACAAGCACGAGAGTCGACCACAGGATTAACCCTTCAAACACTGGAAGTTTCCAGACTGCCAGCCAACCTGTGTGACTAAAACCACCAAAGAGATCATTTAGAGAACGCAGGCTCTTGGGCAGACCCCAGGCGCATAATGGGTGATTATTGCCTCAGCCCTGCACCCCTGCCTCGGGGCCTGAACCTGGCCCTCTGACTCCTGAGCCCCAAAGCAGGGCTGAGGCCCACAGCAGATTATCAGATTATCGGTCAGGCTCTAGTAGTTCTGAGATGTGTGTCAGCACATTCCCAAGGAACAGAAAAGGAGGCAGTAACATGGAACACCAACAACCCTTCTCCAAAGAGCTAGCCCGGTGTGGTCCAGCAAACCTGGAAAATAAAAAAATGCAAATATCTGATTTATGATACTCATTCCCTAGGAACATTTTTTCGAGAATTCACAGGCACGTGATGGAATCTTAGATGCTGTAGGTTTGTTTTGCTTAAACAAGGTTCGTCTTCATGCGACTCCAAATTTGACGGGTAAAGAAGGGAAGGCAAGCAAGATAGGCAAACGTGCAGATTTATAATACGGATAAACAAACAGATTGATAAGAATGAACACGTTAAAACACAGAATGCATGAATTCATTCACTTCTTTATGTGCTGCCTTGTTCCGGGAAAGATTTAAGACGAGGAAATGCGTACATAAGGCAGCACACAGAGCTAAAGGACAGGAGATGCAAGAAGTGGACGTGGGTACTGATTAGCTCTAGGCTCCAGGGATGCCCTCATCACTCTGGGCCACTGTTTCCTCATCTCCAAAACAGGGGACAGAACTGGAGGATCTCAGGGCCTCCTCTACCCCAACACTTCTTTGACTTTGCAATTCATCTCATTTCCCAAAAGGCATTTCTCAGCCCAGCAGTGCCTTCTGCTTCACAAATGCATGCTTCCATGCACGCATCTCTATCTCAGACAACCTCATTTGCTCTGCAGCTCCTCTGTGCACGCCCAATGGCTCCACAGTCAGGCCACTTGCACAAATGCCCCCGATGCCACTGCCCCCTGGCGCACGTGGGACTTCTGAGCCAACGAACTCTTTCCAAGCCGGCCCCACAATGCTGGAGAAGCTGAGAGCGCGAGTCAATGGTCGCAAAAACCGGCAGCTCAGAAAACTCAATTCAGCAAGGCAACTCATGGAGAGCAGGGCTCCCTTCTTAAATAAATATCATGGCTGCTGGTGGGAAGATTAAAAGAAAGAAGGCACGAGGATCGCTTCGACAGGAGCACAAGTATTTGGAAGGGTGAAGAGAGATCTTGGCCAATTTGAAAACAATGCGAAATAGGAGATTGGGACTGGCTTATTATTTCTGCACACAAGTCTCCTTCTTGACAGAGGCATTTCTGATTCAAACAGCAAGACAGGAAACCCAGGGCCAAAATAAGAGCTAAATATGGCCCTAGTACATCACATTATACTGTACACAGAGTAGAAAGAGAATGGTTATAAAGGACCCTTAGTGTTTCTGAACAAGTTCCTCCACCGCACTATACACTTACTACCTTAGATAACACAGCAGGTTTTCACTCTAAACCACCTAAGTACGCAGATTTTTAAACACCACTTACATGGTCTTCTCCCCAAAGAATTAAATTACCATTTATAGCCTATTCCTCTATTAAAAATTAATGAATTTACTAGCTTCTAGGATGGAGGCCTTCATTTGTTTTATAATGAAAAAAGCTTTTTGATCTGCAATTCTCCAAAGCTGTGATTGTTTTTATACTCAGTTCTTCTCATTAAAAATAAATACCTCCATTCTCTAAGATACACCTGCAAAGCACTTAAAACACCCATTCGAACAATAGGAAACCTATTTTGGTCTCCCTGCAAAAGAATCTGCTGTTTAAGGTGCTTCTGCAGTGGGGAAAAGCACTTTTCTTCACTACCCAGGCACCATTCTGGGTGGTGAAGGACCAAAATTGAAGGTTTGCAACTAATCAGTATTTACAGAGCAAGCTCAAAGGGCAACTTCTTAAAGCCGAAGATCTGAGCTGTAATCAGAATTCGTCACATATTGTCTTTTGCTCAAGAGGGAGTAACAAGCCAACTTGAAGTCACAGTCTGATTCATTGAATACTTCAGGCTACACCCCCTAATGCAGTCCAAACCACCAGGAACAGCTTCTCTAGAACAGACGCCACAAGCCTTCACAGCAAAAGGCAAATGAGCTCTTAGTCATAATGAATCAAAAAATGGCTGATTTTTTTTTTCTCCCGTGCTATTACTACAGTAAAATGCTCATAACCAGGTCCTAAGTGTTTTATGTATTATTAAGACAAGGGAATAGGGAGGCTTTTCGAAATGAACTACTTTTCACAGACTGCTGCTAATTCAAGTGTGGTCATTCAAGAAAACAGCTACCCCTTGGGGCGCCTGGGTGGTGCAGTCCTTAAGCGTCTGCCTTCGGCTCAGGGCGTGATCCGGCGTTAAGGGATCGAGCCCCACATCAGGCTCCTGTGCTATGAGCCTGCTTCTTCCTCTCCCACTCCCCTGCTGTGTTCCCTCTCTCGCTGGCTGTCTCTCTGTTGCATAAATAAAATATTAAAAAAAAAAAAAAAGAAAACAGCTACCCCAACACACATTCTACATTTGAATAACATGACCCATTCCACTCCAGGAACTATTTGCTGATTACACAAAGGACTCCATGAGCAAATGGAGTAATAAGTTCCCTCTGTGTGTACAGGGGAAGGTTTCTCAAAGTTATTTTCAGGATCTGAGCATTCACATTCATTACTCACTGCTAGATTATCCAGGCTTCTGCAACATGAGATTTAGAATAATCAAAAACCCTGGGCTAATCCTGTCAACTGGCAGTGATTGCCTGCCCAGAAGTCGATAAAACAGTCTTGAACCCTGAATTTTTCCAATCCACAGACACCACATACTGAATCTCTACAATAAATCAGCTGCTGGAAGGACAAAGCGTCACCAGCAATGTGTATCCCCACTGCCAAAACTGGGGAGAGTTTCCCATTAGGAACCATCTCTGATCTAAAGCCCTGAGCCAACGGCAAAGGGAAGCAGTCAGTCTCCGGGGAGAGGAGAGGAGTCACACTGTTGTTAAGCAGTGATTTTTGCCAACACTCTCATCTTGGGGAAGAGCATTAGCAGTGGCACTTAAGAGTGCTGCCAAGCTGTTTACCCACTGCCTGCCATCCTGCACACCACACCCATTCTCCTCCGAGGAGGGGAAGGGAAACAAGGTGGAACATTCTAGAACAAAACATAGAATCCCCCAAATAAGTTACGCTGCCATTTCCACCCTCTACTGCCTCAATTAAACACACATACAAAAATATATAAGTGATTAAAAAGATTGTTTTCTTAATTTTGGCACTGAATTATAAATATGCAAATGACTCTTCTAGGAGACAAACACTGACGTGCACAACAGAACCAGAGAGGATTCTTCTGCCAAGATGACTGCTTTCCCCTAAGTATAAAGGAAATAATTTCAGATTTGGCTAAGATAGATAATTTCATAAAAACAGAGGAGACTTAACTGCCTGTCCCCAGATGTCACACAGATCAGCCACTTGAGTAAATACCTCAAATGAGCTGCACTGGAGCTTTAAGAAGGGGGTGACCCTCTGAACAGAACATGGTCAGCGCTTCTCAATCGGCAATGTGTCTTACTTCTACCCGGTATCTTAACTCCTCACAACCCACTACACATAAAAGCTTAGGCAGCACAGTCAATTAACGTCCATCCTAGAAGGCCTAACCATTTGGCAAAATAATAATAATAATAATAATAATAATAATAATAATAATAATAATAATACCACGTTAACAGATAACAGTGTGCCCTTAGTAAAAGCTACACATGCATACACGTGTGTGCCTAATTGGAAAAACAGACTGGATGTGTTTCCAGAAGTTGTAATCTTAGCTCTGCACATGCAACTCATAAACAGAGCCCACCGAGCTGTCTGAAATATTCTACACTCTCCCATTCCTACCCTATTAAAAATGGAAGACATCTATCTCTGACTTTACCAGGCAACCTCAACTTTCCTGAACATTCCCTAATTTGTGTCCCAGAGAAACCCTCTAACTCGATGAGAGTCCACTGCCCTCCTGCTTCTGCTCCCTCCCATTCCCACTGCATAAAGAAACCAGGAGGATAATACCTGTAATGTTATTTCCCTAATAGAAAATTCTATCACCCATGGGCTATGAGCATCTAACTCTAATCTAGACGAGATCTCCTATTTCTGATGTCCCCCAGGTGAGTAATACTATCTTTGGCTATATTTCAGCAGTTCAATTCCACTTGGATGATATTTCTGGAGGTTCTTCCATGCGCCAGCACCGCACTCCATCTGGGGAAACGAAGGAGCATCAGCCAGTTGCAGCCATCTGTGGGGAAGACTGACCTGCAGGCATTGCTAGGACGACAGCTGAGGTACTATGAGGAAAGCGCATGCAAAGAGCTAAGGGGTGGAGCAATGAAGTCCTCCTAGCACTCAGCCTCTGCAAAGTTCATCTAAAAAAGTCCAATACAGGGTTCTTCAAACACAGCGTGCCCCGTGATTAACAACTGAAAACAACACACAAAACCCTAGGGTAAGATGGGCCCATTCCAAGAGCCCTGGCTATCTTCCCATCTTAGCCATACCCAGTCCTGAGCTACGGGAAGAATTTTCCAGGCTTGAGTCCTCATAACATGATATTTCCATTCTTCCCCTTACCTTTCTTTACCTTAAAACCCAAGAGATGGGATCTTTACAGGTGGTGCGAAGGCCCGTGAGCAGCAAGCAACATCACGGCCTATTCATGGCCTCCTCTGCAAAACCCGTATCAGACCCCAACCTCTTTTTCCAACATTATTTCCATGATCTTACTTTTGTGCACCCCACAGTCCATGCAAAAGGAATCACTTCTGGAATCACAGAGGTTTTATGCTTTCGCGTTTCCATATCATTGATATGCTGCATCCACTGCTGTGAGGCCTTCCCCCGCCCTTTCCCATGTCTATCCTTCAAAGCCAGCTCAAATGCTACCTCCTCTACCAACCTCCCAGAGTCATCCTGTATCTACCTTTCCTATTTATTTACTTACTTACCCCCACACAGCTAATAAACACCTATCCTGTGCTGTGTTTGGTACTAGGGAGACAGAGATAAATAAATAGAGTTTGCTCCAAGCCATCAGGGCACTCCCAGAGACATGGAAGTATAGAAATGCAATACAGGAGGGTGAGAGATTTCATAAAGTCCCAAAAAACCTTTTGTGTCCCAAGACCATTTGCTTGGGTGGGTCAGTAGAGGCTTCAAGGAAGAGATCTTATCACCCCTTCTAGTCTTTGAGCTACTTTAGGGCAAGGTCCGTATCTAGTTCCTGCCCCTCCAGGTGAACTAGCCCAATAAACACTCTGAAATAAAGGAATAAAGGGATGGACGAATGAATGACATACCAAATTCACCCTGTGGCTCTCACTTTATACAATGTGATTTTAACAGAAACTTCCAGAAAGCACCAGGATTGCAATCTCAATGACAAGGGGTAGGAGAAGTACTTCGCTTAGCTGTTCCTGAATGGAAGGTTAGACCAGAAGCTTATTCAAGTGAATAGGCCATCATTAACTGTAAAAGCTGCAAAAGAAACTGGATTCAACTCTTTTGGGCATTCACTGAACTGCTAGCGAAAAAGTCTGTGAAACCCAAACCATGAAAACTAATGAGTAGAGAATCAAGGAGGAGTTACAGAGCTGGTGTCCTGATAGAACCAGGCTTACCTGGCTGTCACAGCACCAAGGATGCTTTAGAAAATGATTTAAGGTTTAATGCTTGAGGTGGCGGTTTTGTGTCAAAAATTTTGACTGATGAACTTCATAATACTTCAAACTGCACGTCAAGTAGAAAACCTGACTGCCTCTCAACTCAGGGGCAAAGCTTGCTACTGATAAGTAAGTCTCAGATTTGATTCAGTTTTAATAGGAATAAAATGGTTAGTGGTACAATCTTTTCTGGGACGATAACACCGAGATGATTTCCCACAGAATGGGTCTGGGTTGCAGACTGAGCACTGAACTGGAATTTGCACATGAGTAGTATTCCAAAGACCAGGTTCCAGGACTGGCCCCACAACTTAATTGTTACATGAGTATGGAGAAACCATTCAACCTATACCTTGGTTTTCTTTTTTTTTTTTTTTTAAGATTTTTTTAATTTTTATTTATTCGACAGAGAGAGAGACAGCCAGCGAAAGAGGGAACACAAGCAGGGGGAGTGGGAGAGGAAGAAGCAGGCTCATAGCAGAAGAGCCTGATGTGGGGCTCGATCCCATAACGCCGGGATCACGCCCTGAGCTGAAGGCAGAGGCTTAACCGCTGTGCCACCCAGGCGCCCCTATACCTTGGTTTTCTCATCCATAAAACAAGAATAGGCATGTTGACCGGCTTATTTTGTAGAAGGGAAATCAGATTGTGAATTTCAGGTAAATGCAATGCATAAAAGACAGAGCTGGTTATTGAAGTTCCGTCCAGTGCTGAGATTACCTACATTCGCACCAAAAGTTAATGTTGAACAAGGATTAATTTATATTTTCTAAACAGCCTCATTAGAGTAGGCCAACCAGAATTACTATTCTTGTTTTACAAATGAAGAAACAGAGTAAGAAGCGGAGTTCTACTGGTTCTATCTTTGCAGCACTTGACATGGTAAACTCTCAAGATTCACGAATATAATACCCACAGCCACCAAATCCAGCCCCTGATGAGTTGACATTAGGTGGATTTCAGTAGATTCCCAAGGGACCTCTGCTCTCCGTACCTCCCCCTGACTCAGTTCTTCCCTCACTATAAATTACCTTTCCCAAGACTTGACAACATTGACTTGCTCAACATCCACAGGGATGCATGTGAGTTTAAGTAAAATTCCAAACTGCTTCCTTTGTCATCCCTTCTTTACAAGTACGGCAAATGACCTCTTTACTATATACAAAATTCATTTCATCATCTCCTGCTTTTCTCACTGTGGCCATCCACATGTCCACCATTTTCTCTACTATTCTCCAGATCTTATCCATGTTTCAAGACTCAACTCATGTTTGACAGCCTCCAAGAAGCCATTACACATAAAGCTAGTGGGAGTCAAGTCTTCTATTCCTCAGACACCCCTGGACACTGTCAATCATCTTATCATTGCACATACCAAAGTTCATGCTGCATCCTGTCTGTGATATTTCCTTTCATATGAGACTGAAAAATAATTCTGTGGATGAGAAGCCATGTTTTGTCATCTTTGAGTTATCTGAAGTTCTTTTTGTCGTCCTTTACAAATAGTAAGCATTTAGTACCTGCTTGTTGAAGTTACAGAAGTGAACTTATTTATCCTTCAACTATTTATTCCACAAATATTTACTGGATACCTTCTATGAGCCAGGCACAGTCATAGGCTCTGAGTATACAGTGTTAATCAAACTAATACACATCTCTGCTATCTACTGGAGGTTATAATAAAAAAAATAAATAAGTAAACTATTTAGTATATCAGATGGTGATGATGACCACTATACAGCAAAATAAAATAAAATAAAATAAAATAAAATAAAATAAAATAAAATAAAATAAAAACCAGATCTAAGACAAGTGCAGTTCCAGGGCAAAGAAAAATTTTCAATTTTTAATTGACTGGTCAGGGAATCCCAAGTGAGAAAAATTCATAAGGCAGAATTGGTGATACAAGGTAAGGATCATTTACAGAGTACCAGCTATGTGCAAAAATAGCATCAGGCACTGTTAAATACTGAAATCTAAACAAGACATGCTTCCTATCCTTGAGGATCCTTCAAGTCTTGTAACAGAGAAGGTATGGGCAAAAATAACTAATACACGGCAAAAGACAAGGAGTCTTGCCAAAGAGACTTAAAATATCTCATTAGAGGAGAGACATCAGGAAGAACTTCAAGCTGATGACTTCTGAAACAGACCCGAAAGAAGGGACACAGTTTATACTGGTCAGAGGGTGGGGATGGGGATTTGAAGAGTAGGACCCTTGAATATAAAGACACTAGTTTAAGTTCTAGGAAAAGGAATGATCCAGACATGCAACCCCTTCTCCCAGGTCTCAGGGCTCCCCGGGATCTCCTGTTATCACACTGCATCCCAGTGAGTGTTTAGAGTGTCTGCCTAACTCCAGAAGAGGCTTCATTTCTCATTTATTGATTCATTTACCTTTGATTAAGCACTCACCACAGAACAGTTATTGTGCTGGGCACTGAAAAAAAGTCATTTAAGACTTATGCCTTTTGAAGAAATGCCTCCCAATCGGTCGTTCATGGAAGATTCCCAGGTGGGGGGAATCCCTGAACCCATTTGCATGTGTCTAATTAGAAATGGTTTCTTGATTATAAAATACACATACCCTTGTGGAAACTTGGAAAACATAAAAAATTATAATATAAAAAAAATAATAATCCTACCACCCAAAAAGCTTCTATTAATTTTAAGATTATTTCCTGCTAGTGATCTTCTTTTCTTTTTTCGTAAGTATGCGAGGCTTGAACTCACGACCCTGAGATAAAGAGTCGCATGCTCTACCAATTGAGCCAGCCAGGGAGCCCTCTTTCTAGTGATATTTTGCAATCTCTTTTTTCTCTTCCTTATGAAATACAATAAACACTAAAATGCATAAATGAGAATACATATGCATGTGCTTGTGATTCATGTGCTTTTAATTTAACATTATCTTATAAGATTCTTCTCTTACATTATAAAAATCTATGAAAATATAAATCTAATGGTTATGCAATATTGCATTGTATTTACTAAGCCATTTCTCTGCTATTGGATATTTAAGTTGCTTCAAATACAGTATTTTTGCTATTATAAACAGTTGTAATAAATATATTTAGAGATAAACATTTGTTTTGTTAAAAGAAACTCTTAGAAGTGGACTTATTAGGTCAAAGAGAACATGCATATTTTCAGCAGGCTTGAGTTTTGAAGAACAAATAGAAGTAAACTAATAGGAAAGTGAGGGCAATGCTGGCACAAAGAATAGTATGGATGAAGATTCATGGGCAGGGAATAGCATGACAGCTTCCAGGAATTTCAAGTAATTTGGTGAGGTTAGACCAAAGGGGTGTGTACTTTGGGGTGAGGGAGTGGCTGAACCAAGATGAAGCTCAAGAGATGGACAAGAACCAAATCATAAATAGTCTTGGAAGCTGAATTGCAGGGATTTGACTCCATCAAGGAGTTAGTTATGAGAAACTCTCAAATATTTTAAGGAAAAGAGGAACATAATCAAATTTGTGATTTAGAGAGGCCACACTTATGGCAATGACAGATGGGGATACACTGAAGCAGAAAAGACGTCCTTGAGAGCTCCTGCAAAGTAAGAATGGCCCAAAGTAAGGTGACAGTAATGTACAAAAAGGGATACATACAAAGGATATTAAACTGCTCGAATGTACAAAATGTGGTGACTGGTTTCAAAGACAGTGAAGTACCCCTATCAGGAAGAACTGTCATTGACTCTTCCCATTTGAGATGGAGGGAATCCACATGCCCTTCATGTCAAATATGTTCTTTAGGTTCTCCCAAAAAAGCTCAACATTTATCAGTGTTCCTGCTTACTTCTGACAGAGGATATGTCCTCAGTACCTTAAAGTCTTGTCTCTAAATGGACCTACACTTGCCCGTTGTGCACCCATGGAGAGCATGATGGCCTCAGCAGCGGTTTAGTGAAGGGAGAGGTTGAGCCACACACTGGGGCAGGTCACACCAAGGACAGGAGGCAGGTGAGCCCTGATGGGTATTTAGACAAACGTGCATGCCCTAAGGTCATCTTATGCACAGTATAAAGGGCTTATAAAGTCTTACGTAAGATATAGCAGTATGATTTTGGATGGTATTACTTTTCTTTGGACCCACCACTACACTACTCATGCTAGGATTTCATTTACCTGATACACGCATGTCCTAATTCAGACCTATTGCTTTCCTTTCCCCTTCTCCCGGCATTCCAGTGGTTCTTAGGCTCCAACAGTACCCACTAGAGGAGAGGAAGCCACTCATGACGGAAACATGCAGGAGTAAGCAGGGCACACTTAATCAGCAAACACTACTATACTTCTCATACTGGAGGTAGACAGTCTCCTGAGATGGGCTGGTCTCCAGAAAAAGCCCCTCACTCTCTCTCTGTATCTTTGTAATTGGCATCTGTGGCTGTGGGGACCCAACATGAACCATTGCATGTGCAAACAGGATTCAAAACTAAAGAGTTGAGTCACACTTTGTTTTTATTCTTCCATCTATTTCCACAGTTGCTTATAATTTGCTTATATAAGGAAAATATGTATATATAGATACATAAACTTTATGAGGTATATACATGAGTGTACATGTATATATATATATACACACATACATGTACTTCATAGAGAATATAAATTATATATTATATATAATATTATTAATTAATATTTATTTATACTATATATTTATATATATATAAAATTGTCCACCCACTTCCATTACTCAGATGATACGAGTATCTCTAGATTTAACAACCAAAAAAATACGACCCTTAAAATTCAATACGGGAAATCCAAAGAAACCTTGCAAATTCTAAATGTGTAGAATATCCAAATATATGCTAACCTGTATATAAGACCTATCAGGGTTACAGTGAAATGCAAACATGAGGGATATAGTCAAAATATTTCAGGAATGTCCCAACTTTTTTTATAGGGAGTGAACTCCAATGGAATATGCCAAACAAAGCTGCTCTTTAATCCAATAGTTAGTCAATTAATCAAAAAAGGTGAATTAAAGTAAAAATTAATGCTGTAAACATGTAATTTTAACATAAAATACATAAATATGTGTATTCACCAATCATTTGACAAGGTCCAATGCCTGTTTCAGCTCTTATATACAGCACACATAGGTCATTCCTTACAATTCCCCGTTAGGCATTCTTTAATGTAATTTAAACTTACACAACAACTTCTAGATGTTACAATTTTTTTCCGTTTTCATACAGTTCTATCTCACCTTCCTAACTGGACAGAAATATCTTAGAAACTATCTTTTCCCCAGCATTTTTCACTTAGTTTCCCAGAAACAACTATCTTTACACAGACATATAACACTAATTTACATAATACGTAATTAAAATATTTAAGTCCAATTGGTATCAGCAAGTTTGAGCAGAACCTAATTTTTTTCTTATAAGCACCTAACAGCCAGTGGGAGCAGATGTGGGCACACCAAAAGAGTAAGCTCCCAGCTGCAGACAATCAAGGAGCCATGAGCATCAGTCTGACTGTTCCACAGTGGGAAGGATTGTCTGTGAACCCAGAAAGGAATGGCTTATAGTTAAGAACATTTCTGCCACAAATAGAAATTGTTTAATAACAAATGTAGTTGTCCTGTGAGACTAATTAGTTAGTTATGGTTGTAATAATGCTACATAACAAACCACCCAAATCCAATGACAAACAGTAATAAGCATCTTATTCTCATGCACATGAGTACCCAAGTTAGCTTTGATCAAGACAGGTGAGCACCCGATTCAAGCTGTGCATCAGCTAAGCCTGATTTCTTATTGCAGATTGGAGTGGGTCTGCTCTACACATACCTATTCAGGCACCCAGGAACCAAGAGGAAGTAGCTATCCAAGGAGAAGTTCTGCTCACGGCAACGGCAAAGCATAGGACAACTTACAAGCTCCTTCTTGACACATCATGAATGCTAATATCCCACTGGCCAAAGGAAGTCACATGACCATATTAGTCCTCAAGGACAGGTAGCAGACACCACCAACCTTGAGGTCAAAAGAAGCCATATGGACAAGTCTGGGATCCCAGAATGAGAAAATACACTTCTCTGGTGATGAGGTAAGGGAGTGAACATTTTCAGCAATAGTCTAATCTATCACACAGACCAAAGTGAAATGCTGACTTAGGGTCTTAAGTTTGCTAAAATTCAGATTAGAATTGATTTTCAAAGTCACTCTCTGCTCTTTCTATGATGTTACAATTTTGTGACTACTTTGATAAAAATGTACTACTAGGTTAATCGATAATGTTGATAGAAATAAAAATGATTATAGTGTTTTAGATATTGTTTTGTTAAACAGTCTGAGCTAAAGAAAACGTTTTTGTTCAGGTCTAGCTGCCTGAGCACAGAGAACTACAATTTAGCAGAAAAAAATATTCCATCATAGGACAGCAAAGTTGCCTCCTTTTTGCATTCAAAACTTGACTTAATGTGATATGGGGTTCTTTCAGGGATCGTTTCTATAGTTTGTTACTGGGGGTTTTTTTGAAAACTCAGCTACTTATATGTATCACATACATATGACATTATAAACATATGACAAACTATGCACTCCTAAATTTGGTCCAAATTTTAATCCTGAAAATATTCTAAAGATGAGACACCCAATGCAACTCCTTCATTATATAGGTTAAGGAGATTATTAAAAAACTGGCATTAGGAAATTTTACAAAAAGTTGTGATTAATAAGCATAAATGTACATAAATCTCAATTTTAAGAATCATTATCATCAAAATGAACATTCAGAGGGGTGCCTGGGTGGCACAGCGGTTAAGCGTCTGCCTTCGGCTCAGGGCGTGATCCCGGCGTTATGGGATCAAGCGGCTCCTCCGCTGTGAGCCTGCTTCTTCCTCTCCCGCTCCCCCTGCTTGTGTTCCCTGTCTCGCTGGCTGTCTCTATCTCTGTCGAATAAATAAATAAAATCTTAAAAAAAAAAAAAATGAAAAAAATGAACATTCAGAGGTATTTCTTACTTTATGTAACACATGTAATCCTGAAAAGTAAAGCAATGAATTAGCAGATAAATATTAAATTGGTGGCACAGAGGTGCTGTTTTCCAAAGTGAGGGAAGGCAGCGATTTGGGATGCATGGTGAAGGTAGGAATCAAGCTGGACTTTGGAGGATAAATAGGTTTTCATAAAGTGAAGAAGAATAAGGAAATATAGTCTGGAAAAGGTGGCGAAAGGGAGTCATAACTAAATACTATGGAAAGAAAAAGCATGGTATGTTTGCCAATCAATGGAACCAGAGATGAAAAGGGAGGCCCGTAGGCATTAAGGGGGAATAAAAGATTGAATACAGGGGCGCCTGGGTGGCACAGCGGTTAAGCGTCTGCCTTCGGCTCAGGGCATGATCCCGCGTTATGGGTTCGAGCCCCACATCAGGCTCCTCTGCTATGAGCCTGCTTCTTCCTCTCCCACTCCCCCTGCTTGTGTTCCCTCTCTCCCTAGCTGTCTCTATCTCTGTCAAACAAATAAATAAAATCTTTAAAAAAAAATTGAATACAGAGATTGAGGTCAATTATGGCAGCATTTGAAATCCAAACACAGGAGTTGAATCTGATATGGTGAGGAAGTTATATGTTGAGGGGCACCTGGGTGGCTCAGTCAGTTAAGTGTCTGGCTCTTGATTTTGGTTCAGGTCATGATCTCAAGGCCTGGGATGGAGCCCTGCATCAGGCTCCTTGCTTAGCAGGGAGTTTGCTTGAGATTCTCTCTCTCCCTTTGCCCCCCCCCCACACACACACTGGCTCACTCTCTCTCTAAAATAAATAAATAGACCTTTAAAAAAAAAAAAGAAAGAAAGTTAAATGTTGAAAGTGTCTGAAGGTGAGAAGTTTCACGGATGAATTGCTAGGAAGAAAGGAAGAAGGTAAGTTGTAGGGAGGGCGATTATCCTAATTCAGAATGAGACAGGAGAGGGGGGTTTGGTCTAGGATTATAGCACCCTTTCCAGGACAGACGGAAAGATGGAGAGGCTCCTGCATGCAGGGTGTTGCCCAGAAGACTGGGGCAGCTAGGGCTTAGAAATCATGGCCCATCCTGCAGCATAATTTCCCTNGGGGCGCCTGGGTGGCACAGCGGTTAAGCATCTGCCTTTCGGCTCAGGGCGTGATCCCGGCGTTCTGGGATCGAGCCTCGCATCAGGCTCCTCTGCTAGGAGCCTGCTTCTTCCTCTCCCACTCCCCCTGCTTGTGTTCCCTCTCTCACTGGCTGTCTCTGTCTCTGTCAAATAAATAAATAAAATCTTTAAAAANCTCCTGCATGCAGGGTGTTGCCCAGAAGACTGGGGCAGCTAGGGCTTAGAAATCATGGCCCATCCTGCAGCATAATTTCCCTCTTATTGTTGCTGTGCTTATGCATATTGCATTAAATACCTGACATACATACTTAAGATATGGAAGTAACCATCACATGTGTGTGCAAATGGGCCCCTGTTTGAAAGATGTCTCTTAACAATCTCCATTTACGAAGTCATTGTTCTTTCATATGGATCTAAGGGCTTCCAGCAGCTGTGAAAAATTCTTTTTAAACACACATAAAAGCAAATAGCACAGCAAGATAAACATATAAGAAGGGCTAGGCAAATGTGGGTGCTCACAGAGTCATAGAAAAGGTCAAGAATTCAGTTTTCCTCTGGGTTTAAAGAAATGAGTAAAATTAGACTGTTACAATGATATTAAGATCAATATACTATATATTTCCGTCCCTAACCTGGTAAAGAAAGCACAGAAATATAATGAAATAACATAAAGCTTTTCACTAAGTGTTAAATATTTTTAAAAATGTATATCCACTCTTAGCCAAAATATTTTCTAGAAGAACAAGTCCAGTATAGTTTAATTATTTAAGAATGCTTTATAACTGACATATCATATTCATAGAAGATGAGATTTGAAAATAAACCTGAAGTGGTCAAGTAAATTAATGTTTCTGATGTGCTCAAAAATCTGGTCTCTCACTTTAAACCTAATATTTACAATCTATTTCATTACTTGCAATACTATTTAATTTCTTAGAAAACCTCCCTTTGTATCAATAATTCAAAATCAAACATTAGTGACCCCCCAAGTTATTAGAAAATTTTAACTGAAGACCACATCCAAGGTTCCAACAGTATTATTACAGTAATAACAAAAAGGGCTGCTTTGTGAAATAAAAGAA
The DNA here is from genome assembly GCF_002007445.2 of Ailuropoda melanoleuca. Lineage (NCBI taxonomy): Eukaryota > Metazoa > Chordata > Mammalia > Carnivora > Ursidae > Ailuropoda > Ailuropoda melanoleuca. The sequence continues at coordinate 38,208,600 of NC_048225.1, forward strand.
AATACATATATTGGTCTCTGCCACTGGTCCCTGGCACAGAGCTCCTACAACCAGTCTAATTTCCCAAGTGATCAGAACACTAAGAATCTTTGGTTCTAATATTTGGTCTTTGGCCCCGGTTCCTGACACAGAACTCCTAAATCCTTTATAATTTCCTGGGTGATGGGGTGTCTTTTGTTCTAATGAGGCAAATCTTGGTGGGTTCCTAGATGGCTTCTGGCTGGTCACCAAAGAAACCACACCATGATTAGAAGCTTGGAATTTACCACTCCTCACCCCCATCCTCCAGGAATGGGAGAAAGACTGGAGACTAGTTAATAATTCATCACGCTTACATGAAGAAGCCTCCATAAAAATCCCCAAAGCATGGGGTTTGGAGAGCTTCCAGCTTGGTGAATACAGAGGGAAGTGCTGGGAAGATGGTGTACCCAGAGAGGGCACAGAAGCTCCACGTCCCTTCCCACAGCCTTACCCATGCATCCTCTCTACCTGGATGTTCATCTGTATCCTTTATATCCTTTTCTATCTAACAAACCAGTAAACCTAAGTACATAGTTTCCTGAGTTCTCTGAGTCATTCTAACAAATTATGGAACCCAAGGAGGAGGTCATGGGAACCCTGATGACAACCTGAGACTTATAAATGGCATCTGAAGAGTGGACTGTCTTGTGGGACTGAGTCCTTCAACCTATACAAATTAAATTGTAAGACACCCAGCTTGGTGTCAGAGAATGACCTGATGTGCGGAAAACCCACACATCTGGTGTCAGAAGCGAAGGGAAGGGCAGTAGTCGTAGGCGGGTAAAGGAAAGCAGGGAGAGTGTTTTTTCCACCTTACACTTATCTTCCAAAAAAAGAAAGACAAATCTTAATTATGCTCAACCATTTCTCTATCTATAGTCATGATCCAGATTATGCATGTGAAAGAAGGATATTAAAAGAAGTATGAAATTTCAAGAATTTTAGTGCCCAAGAAAGATAATGGGAGTACAACTGATTAAAGTAATAATGAAAGTTTTAGAAATACTGAGACCTGATTTTTTAATAAGGAAGCTGAGAAATACCATCATAATTTTCATTAAACTTTTGATAACAGTAGACATTTCATTATGGGCTATAAAAACCAATGTGTTGAGCTATGCACTAATTTGCAACCTGCTGATAGCAGACCCCTCATAAAGTCAGTTTATTATACAGAAATGTTCTAATAAACATAATCATATTCTTTTTTTTTTTTAAAGATTTTATTTATTTATTCGACAGAGACAGAGACAGCCAGCAAGAGAGGGAACACAAGCAGGGGGAGTAGGAGAGGAAGAAGCAGGCTCATAGCAGAGGAGCCTGATGTGGGGCTCGATCCCACAACGCCGGGATCACGCCCTGAGCCGAAGGCAGACGCTTAACCGCTGTGCCACCCAGGCGCCCCAACATAATCATATTCTACAAATCAAGCAACTTTGTGTGCTAACTTCCGTCAGCTCAGAAAAATAATAATGGCTAAAGCAAATGAGGGAATGAAGGCATTGTTTTTTGCCCTCTGTAGAAAAACAGGGTCCAAGAGACTCAGAGCTCCATGTAAGCATTTATTTAATCCTCAGAAATCTCTTCGGGTTATAGAGCTTTATAGTCCTCCCCTAATTTTGTCCTATAGGCCTTTCTATTCTTCCTCCTTCACCATCTTCTAGACCCTCTGACTTTCATTTCATTTTACACAGAGGCTCCATAACAACTTCATTTGCTGGCTTTTAAGTTATTTTGATAAAGTGTATGATACTATACAGTTATTACAACTAGGACCGCAAGAAACATTACCAGGTCGATATCACCATCTCCCATTAAATGGCGATTCAGTGTGTCGGTAATTTCCTTTCAAATCCTAAAATCCTAAAATACCTAAGATCTTTTTTATTATGTCCGCTACGATCCCTGCAGGCTCAGAATGTTACAGAATCTGGAAGCTGAGGGTGGGGGATCAGCTGGGAGGGAGATGAAGGAGGTCTTAATAGGACTGCTACAAAGATGCTGAAGAAGTAATTTTATTTTTCCCCAAAAGCAGAAATGATTTCAAAGGCAAAAGATACAAATTCTCTATAAACAAATAAAACACATTAATATAAGAGAACAGCATAAAATACATGAGGTAAATGGAGGTAGTACGTAATTTGGGAAAATACAACACTGGACATCAGACTCATGATTTCAACATATACTATTGTTTGGGATGGGATTTATTTAAGTAAAACAGAAGGTCAATTAGAAAATATGTATGAGATATGTAGTGGTGCAGGGGGCACCAAGCAATGGCTTGTCAATAGAAGGTGAGGTATGAAAATCTGATGAACCCGTGGGGTTGGCTTCCCCTGATTTCCCTGTGACAAACACAACACTGGACAAGGTACAAGTCAGATTTCTGTCTGGCAGTCAGAGAGCAGGTTTGCAGATGAATGGTTAATTTGGCTCAACAGACCTTACTTTTACAAAAGGTCTAGCAGGCTTCCTTGGCAATCCTTTCCTTAATAAGGTTGTCCAAGGTCATGGACCAGGACAGAAGTGAAGGAGGCCTGGGGATAACCCTCTCTTTCACATCAGTCACTTGGAGCACATTTTCCCTGGGTTATCCAACCCCATAGGACATCTGCACCTCAAATAACCTGTCTTCCATGCAGCGCTCCCTCTTCATTCTCTCCCATCCCCCCTCTACCCTACATGTGATCCCACACACATACACTCCTTAAACACCCACTGCCTTGTGCTTCTGTCTTTCTTCTGGCCTAAATTTGATTCTGCCTCTTATGTTGGTTATTTTCGTATTTATTAATTAAGGGCTCCTTGAGCACATGGTCCATGTCTCATTCATCTTCCCAATCACTATCTGCACCACTACTCAATAACTCACAAAATGTCACACGTGTATTAGGGACTCAGAAAGTAGTTTAGTCATGTCACGGGAATGCAAAGTTTATGCTGGAACAGAGAATCCTTAACCAGAAAGTTGGCACAAACTTACCTACTAGATTTCTATGCTGCTTGTTGATCTGCAACCAGGTGGGACTCCCATAGAAGCAAAGCACAATGAACAATAGCAACCTCCCCGCCAATTTCCCCTCTAATGCCTTTTCAGTGGCTTCATTGCTCCTTCCCATTATCACCTCCACATCTGGCATGTGCAGGAATTTAGAACATCAACAAAAGAGTTCTTTTTGATGAATAAGCCACAGATTTTTCCTTCTGCAACCCCGGAGAAGTAAGGTGGAGGACAATAACTGCTTCGGAGAGCTGATCTAAATTCTCATACAGCCATATAATGAAACAGATGCAGTCTCATAGTAAACAGCTCCCAACCCAGGAGAGAAGTGAAAGGAATCAGTGTATACTTCTCCCAAGAGTTGTCACTCGCGGGTTAAAAAATGCGACAACAGGTTTGCAACATGAAGTAAATCTACTTCCAAAATGGGTACCCTAGAGGAAGACAGAAAAAGCCAAGTTATATTAAAAAGATTAATGGGATCCAGCAAAATAGTTTTTTCAGAGGAATGGGGCAAATGCAATTCACTCAGCCCAGCATATCAAAGGGAACTGTTACCTCTCTCTTTAAAGGACAAATCAAAAGAGCTATAAAAAACAAAGAGGCAAATACAGACCCCCAGTGTTTACTGAGCAGCTACTATATGCCAAGCACTGTTCTGGCCCTGAGGGTACAGCACTGAATACAACAGACAGATTCCCTGTCCCCAAGGACAGGAAGTTCTTGTGATGAAAGAGTAGAATATCTAAAGGTGATCCTTGAAAGTATTGAAATGTATGTGAAGAAAAGGAAATAGGACCACCCTAAGGACACTAGCTGAAGCAGAAGCATCAGCAGAGACAAAGGGCACGGGCTAGGGTACTCGGGAGGTTTAAGATACAGACAGAAGACCAGTGTGTCACTGTAACCAAAGGTACAGCGGAGGGAGATGAAATCGGAGATTAACAGGGACCAGGTCACATGGAACCTCGAGGCTATGGTAAGGAGTTTAAATTTTAGACTGGTATCAACAGGAAGCCACTGGAAGGCTTTCAAGCAAGAGAATGATGTGGCTGATAAGCACTACGGCTCGGGATGGAAGACCGACTATAAAAGGGCAAGACAGGAGGCAGGTAGTCCACGCCTGGACTGGAGCCACTGCAGCTGTCCAGGACAGAGACACAGATGGCTTGAACAAGACTTGTCACGCCAGAGATGTTAAGAAGTGGTTAGCTTTGGGATATATTTTGGCAGTAAAACAGACAGGACTTGCTAATGTGTTACATATGGGAAATGAGGAAAACAGAGAAATGGAGGATGACACCTAGCGTTTTAGCCTGAGAAAGTGGGTGGATGGTGGTATCATTTATGGAGATTGGAAAGAAGCGAAAGCGGGTTTCAGGATGGTGATGGAGAGAACATTAGTTCTCTTTAGATATGTGTGTATATGATACCCCTCAGACATCCAAATGGAGGTCAATTAGATATATAAACTTAAGAGTAATTAACCTATAGATGGTATTAAAACCAATGGACTAAATGATATCAGTAAGGGTAAGGTAAGAGAATGGAGACAAAGAGAGAAGAGGATCTGAGTTTAAGCCCTGAGATACCCTCAATATTTACAGGTGGGTAGGAGGCTCAGTAAAGAACAGAATAAAGGCCTTCTCAGAATGGCCAGTAAGGTGGGAGGAAACCAGGTCAGGATAAAGTAACTGAAGACCAGAAACCAAAGTGTTTCAAGATGAAGGAAGTGGTCATCTATACCAAATGCTGCTGAGAAATCCCAACCCCGTGGCAGCTTAGAATCAACAAGATGTCATCAATCACCTGGAGAAAAAGAGCCTTAATGGAGAAAAAAGTGGCCACAGCCAAAGTAGTAAGTGAACATCTTATTCCTCAGATGGCTCCACCATCAATTATTTCTGAAGTGTCCAAACCAATAATAACTTAACTTTTAACACATGTTAAAAGAAGTGGACTTCGGGGAGCCTGGGTGGCTCAGTCAGTTGGGCGTCAGCTCTCAGCTGGGGTCGAGACCCTGGGATCCTGGGATTGAGCCCCTCTGAGAGCCCCACGGTGGGGGTCCCTGCTCAGTGGGCAGCCTGTCCCTCTGTCCCACCCCCTTTCCCTGCTTGTGCTGTCCCACGGTCGCTCTCTCTCCCAAATAAATAAATAAAATCTTCATTCTCCAGTGGCATTAGACGATGTGGGGTAGAACACTCCCGAGGCCCAATGTCCCTGCTGGGCTGCCAAATGGGAGGGGGAAATGGGGCCCAGAGAGTACATCAGAGTCAAGAGAACAGAGTTCCTTCGTGGTTTTTTTTTTTTTTTTCTGAAAATCATCTTGTCCATTGCTGATATGACAATACTCAACACTAATGCTCTCAATATATACATGAATTAGGAAGAAGGTGGGTAAATATTTTATTACCCAAGAGCACTTGGTCCTCTGCATGGACACAGTACTGCCATCCCTCCTTTTGCCATCATGTCTAACAAGAAATCCACTTCATCTAGTTTCCATCCTATGATTTCACACCACGGGCTCTTCTGACAAATAACCCAAAGATCAACTGAAGAGCACCAAGTTCTGTTTGTTCAAATGATATGGCCCAGATTCACGTTTTCATGGGATGTGGATAAAATCAAGAAAACAAAAATACATCAATGGATAATTTCTAAATATTCTGTGAAAAGAACGAGGAGGGGTCTTACCCAGTACACACATGCCTACAGATCTGGGCACAGACTGAAATGATTTGAATTCAGGGCACCTCGGCGTGGATGGGGGCTAACCGGCCAGGCGGAAGAGTGCGTCTCACTCATCAAGACCACACATCTCTCAGCTCCCCCGGCCCTCTGGAATCTGTCAACATTGTGAGTCACAGCATAACGATAAGGAAATGTTTTTAACTTAACTTATGACCTTCAGTCTAATGAATCCTCTAATTCTACCAGTTCAAACTGTTGAATAATTCAACAAACAGTGTTCTGACCCAAGGCAATTTAAGATATGGTGGAATTTTTGCTGTGAGATGAAGAGGAAGAAAAGAGTTGATTCTGCTTCCTGTTTCAGCTCATCATGTTAAAAACACCTGAATACAACCATTTTTAAATTTTTCCCATGCAGAGTAAAAGGCCAACATGGAAAAAAAATAATGTTTTCAAACCACAATCCCTCTTTACTGTAACCAAAATCTCCCTTAAAAAATGTCTTCTCTTTCTTCTCCACTGCCCCCCTTCCTTAAAAGGAAGAAAATTGTAAGTTGGAACACTATTCACCAAGGGGTATAGTTTGTGCATGTTTCTAAATGCCAGAAGTTTCTGAAGCCAAGGGTAACTTATATTTTAGTCAATTCTCTATGAATGCCTGGGGAAATATGTAACACATTAATCAGGGTAACCACAAATACATACTTACCATCTGAACGGAAAAGAAATATACACAGAAGAGTGACCAGAGATTAAAATTGAGTTAGTGATGGGTCTGAAAGTTCAATTAGCTTCTATGCAAAGAACCAAACTTTTTTACAAAGGGGAGAGGGAATAGTGAAATTATAGTCTCAAGGAAAATCATTTTTACTTTTTAAAAAATCAAGAAAAGGAATTCTATATGAATCTCTTTTACAATTGGCATATATGTTCAAACTTTTCCAAGTTAAGTAGTATGATGTACTGAAAAGATCACTGTTTAGGGGCGTAAGAGACCTAGGTTCTAGTCCCTTCTCTTTATCACTAACTAGCCAAATGGCCTTAACTTGGGTAGTAGAAAGAGCGTGAGCATTGGCGCCAGACAGATCTAAACTTAAAAACTCACCTCTGCCTGATTCTGTGTTTCCCTGGGCAAGCTCCTGAACCTCTCTGAATGTCAGTTTCCCCACATGTGAAATGGGATAAAGCTATCACTCAGGGCTAGGATTAAATAAGTTAATGATCTGAAAGTGATTAGCATAGAGCTTGTACCAGGATTTCTTCCTCTTCCCTTTCTTTCTCTGAACTGATTGTGTGTGTGTGTGTGTGTGTCTGTGTGTCTGTGTGTGTGTGTGCTCTGTTTATTTTTAATGAGGGATTTAGGACAGATAACCTCCTTTATACTCTAAAAGCCTGTAAGGGTAATAATGTACACTGAAGGAAGAAGAAACTCAACTTTTGGTCATTTAAGCAACTGTAGAAAGTGCTACCTCATTGAATCTGAAGACCCAGCTCCCCAGATCCTAACAAATAAATGCTCATATATGTCAGTCTGCAAAGGTCATATGCATGTGCAGTTTCAAAAAGGATTTTCACAGACTCAAATTACTTAAGAATTTTAGGATGCTAGCTTAAAAAAGGAGTATCTCCAAACAAGTCATGTTGAGCAATGGCTTCTGTTGAGAAGTGTCAGAATTAAACATGACTTTTTAACTTTCTTTTAATATACTTCTAGGTAAAACTATGTTTTAGCCACTTAATCAGAAGATACAAAAATGAACAGCAGGAGAGAGGTCTAACCGGTAGATCTAGTCCTTTGGGATCATTTCCCATCACCATCACTGCTTTTTTCCATGCATTCAAACCCTTTGGTTGTTTATTCCTAAAAGCAATGGTTCCCAAGCTGCCCTTCTCAGCCCAGGGACCATCTCCAAATTCCATGCACCTTCCAAGCTGCTGAGGGAGACCTGTAAGTTCTGTGTTCTCATTCTCCTGTTCTCACTCAAAATAAATCCACCATTTCTTCTTATATGTAAGGTTAACTCATTAGAACTAATTAACTAAGTAGATTTCTGGTAGGAGATTTCAGCATTTACGTAGAAATTCTTCACAAATGTGAAGGAATGTCCCCACAATGACAATATGTACACTGTTTTCATCTTGAGAAGTATAGGTGCATACAAAAAACAAAACAAAACAAAAAACCCGAATTTGTTTTTTGTCCCATTTCTTCCTTCCTGAATAACAAGTAATATGATAAACTCACAGATGCCAAGATTTCTTTTCCAGTAAATGTCCACAATAAATGAGTTGGTATAAACAGTCAGAATGGTGGGAATTGAGAGAGCAGTTGTGGGTGACAGGCATGGCGGTATCAGGCAGCGTTTCAATGCCCTTCCACACCTGAGTAGGGCAGGGGCAAAGTCCAAAGTTCTCACAGCAGATTTCTGTCAGCACAGGGCAGCACGCAGACACATGCTGACGGACCACTTGTTCATGGAATACAACTCTGTGGGCAATGGGCCAGCATTAACAGAGAATTATGAACATGAATCACAGAGAATGAAAATCATCAGGTAAAATCCAGAAGAGGCACCCAAAAAGCAAACCCAAATTTTCAAATGGTGTCTCCATAAAACTTTTGGCAAAGAATCACTCAACAAACAGAAGATACATTCCCTCTATGAAACAGAAATGAGGTGAGTCTTGGAGAACAATTCCTGCTATCCCAGAGGGTGGGCAAAATGGCTTTTTCAGCCACAACCACCAGACAGAGCTGAAGTCGTTGGAGTGGAAAGGGACATGCGATTCTCCAAAGCAAAGAGTTGTACTATATTCCCTAATATAAAATATACCCACTAGAGTTAATAAAGAAGTGAAAGCACCCTAGATTGTACTTAATTTTCTGACACAGACAGTGATAAAAGCTGAAAAGTACCTATCAACCAAGGCCACACATCTCAATATGCCTCCCTAATGACATTTTAACAAGGAGGATTTGTACGTGTCAAACAGGGAATAAATAGCATTTTGGTCCTGGAGACACTTCTTTAGCTCCTGCCCATACTAAAGAGAAAATACAGTTTCAAGGATATTTGGACATAACTTTTCATTGTGAGGCCAGGTACCCAAACTAGAGAATGAAATAAACAGCATGAATTGCTCAGGGAGCTACTTTGATGAATTTTGAAAAGAAATGTAGCTTATTTATGACCCCTTTCTCTTAATGAAAAACTAGTCAGTATTTCTTTAAAAGAGATGTTTAGAACCTGAGATAAATCTCCTTCCAAGTTAAAGATTTGGAGGAGAATATTACAAACTGTGTCTTATGTTTAATAATAAAAGGTAGTTATTGAAACCATAATTTTAGCTGGGACAACTGCTAAAGTTAATCCCAGAAAACAAGAAGAATTGATGGAGGGAAAGGGGAAGGAAGGAGGGAGGAGAGCGAAAGTGATGCTGGAGCCTCCTGCCCTGCCCCCAACCTTAGCCATTCCCAAGGAAGTCTTCCCAGCACCAGAAGTATTCCCCAGAGGTGGTGTTGCCCTTGCCCTCTCTGACAAATCTCAGTAGAGGCTGTAATCTCCTGTTTACTCACCTTTCTTCCCCATAAGACTGGGGCCCTATGAAGGCAGAGAAAAAGATCCACCCCATTCACCATTTTATCTGCAACACCCAATACAGTGCCTCACGCTCAATCAATATGGGAGGGCGGAGAAGGAAGGAGAAAAGGAGAGAGAGTGTAGTGGAGGGAGAGGGTATATGAAAGCACAAGGCAGAGTTGTTTCTATTTAATCTCTAACAGTTTTTGTTGTTAGCCTGGTGGAGCAGAAGGCAGTTATGTTTTCCATCTTTCAAGTAAATATGGGGTTTTGGCTCCTGGACAACCCACAACTTGCTGAACCATCTATAGCTCTCTGACTCTTGAGTGGTCATCTTCACACACTGTGGGTCCCAAAGAAGGGACCCCAAGATAAAAACCTCCAGGGACTCCGTAGTAATTTCTAGACTCTTGGCTGAGCAGTTGTTTTGTTTTGTTTTGTTTTGTTTGTTTTGTTTCTCAGGTCTTCTACTTTTTTTTTGTCTTTACTGAATGCCAAGAAAGATCGCCACAAACTATTCACAGAATTCAGTCCCAACCATCTAAAAGGTGAGCATGGAATATCTCTGACACTGAATCCTCTTTACTCAAGGAGACTGGGGTTTCAAATCCAAGTTGAAATAAACACATGATATTTGAATAACAATAGTAAGGAAAGACGTCTGATCTCTCTCCATAACTGCCCTTAAGATGTCAGCATAGCCTAGCGACAGCCACACTGAGCGCCAGGACCACCAGTAGGAGTCAGGAGTGAAAGGGAGAGAATTATAGGACTCTGAAGAAGTACGGTTACTGTCTTCCTCACGTCTTTGCCTTTCTAACATGAAGTCAGGAAAGATAAATAAAAAATGCAAACATAAGCATGATTCAAGCTTCATGCGTTTATACTCTAAAAAGGAGAAAATGAAAAATATTTCTATTGTCATAGCAACCTGGATTGACCCACAGTAAGTGCCTGGTATGTGAGAGTGGTCATGCTGGGTTACTAGTTAAGCTCCTTCTAAATGCACAGTTTGTTCTACAGGGCAAGGGGCAGAGAGGACTTCAATGTCCTTAAAACAACCCAAGATTGGTTTCTACAATTTAACCATTTCAATACACATTGCATTTACACTACAGATGGCCATATTCATGTTCTATTCCTACGTAGAAACCAATACAGTAAGCCCCACTATCCTGAAACACATATAACAAGAAAACACGGCTTAGAAATAACTGTTGGTGAGGACATGAAGGAAAGAAACCCTTTTGCACTCTTTGTGCAGCCACTATGGGAAACAGCATGGTGGTTCCTCAAAAACTTAAAGAGAACTGACAAATGATCCAGGATTTCCACTTCTGGGTATTTATGCAAAGAAAACAAAACAGTAACTCCAAAAGATACATGCACCCCTATGTTTACTGCAGCATGATTTATAATAGCCAAGATATTTCCATAACTTAAGTGTCTCTCAAGAGAGGACTGGATGGAGTGCCTGGGAGACACAGTAGGGTAAGCATCCTGCCTAAGTTTTAGCTCGGGGTCATAAGATCAATCCCCATGTCAGGTTCCCCACTCAGCATGGTGTCTGCTGGAGATTCTTTCTCCCTCTCCCTCTGCCCCTCTCATTCATGCTCGTCCTCTCTCTCTCTCTCTCTCTCCAATAAATAAGTCTTAAAAGAGATGACTGGATAAAGAAGATGTGGTATGTATATGCGGTTTATATATATGCAATGGAATATTACTCAGCCGTAAAAAGAAATGAAATCTTATTATTTACAACGACATAGATGGACCTTGAGGGTAAGCAAATAAGTCAGACAGAGAAATACAGATACCATATGATTTCATTTATGTGTAGAATCTAAAAAAAATAAAGAAAGAAAAGAAAACCAGGCTCATAGATACAGAGAACAGACTGGTGGTTGCCAGAAAAGGGGGTTATTGGGGGGTGGGCAAAATGGGTGAAGGGGATCAAGAGGTATAAATTTCCAGTTATAAAATAAGTAAGTCATGGGGGTGTAATGCACGGCACAGGGAATACAGACAATAATACGTACTAACTTTGTATGGTGACAGATGGTATTATGGTGGTCATTTCACAATACATATAAATATCAAATCACTATGTTGTACACTTGAAGCTAATATAATACTGTATGTCAATTATACTTCAATTTTTTAAAAAAAGGCTCAAAATATAAGTCTCAAGTTGTTCCACATTCAAATCTGCAGTAAATATCAACATTACTATAATATCCCTTGGCTTGTCATGAAACAGGGAAAATACCAAGGTATCCTGGTTTCTATTATTTATTATTTCTATAATTAAATTAGCCAAAGTCAACAAAATGAGATGTAGAATACACAAGGTAGAGAGGCATAATGGTAAAATCTAAATGAGGCTGTGGGCTTGGCAGTGATGGGTAAGTAGCTCAGACCTAACTATGTGCTCTAGTATTTAACCACTCTGCCCCTCAGTTTCTTGATCTGTAAAATGGATGTGCTGATACCTGCCTTGTTGCACTTCCCTGAGCACTGCCTGCTAGCACAACACCTAGAACACAGTGGTTGTTCAGTCAATGTCTGCTTTCTTTCATCCTAAAAGCCGGTATCAGATACAGACCCCTACTCTTGGGGGCCTGAGAGATGGCACCAGAAAAGTTGTCAAGATGAAAAAAAAAGAGAAGATTAAAAGCAATACGATATGATCAATGCTAACAGATGACACACTGGGGAAATGCTGCACAATTTGTTCACTTTGAAGTATTTAGATTTAAAAATTAAAATTATAACATGCATTATACTTATATTCCAATACGACACTTATCATACAACATTTTAGAATACATGGAATTTTACTTAGCAGATCCAATCTTCACAACATGTGCAGACCTGAGGAAGGAAATTTTCAAGGAAGACTAAACAGTGTTTTGCAGACCCTTAAAATCTTTATATGCAGTGATATAGTTTTTGCTACCACAATACTGATGATATGAAATATTTTTCAAGATAATCAATTTCATGGGGCGCCTGGGTGGCACAGTGGTTGGGCGTCTGCCTTCGGCTCAGGGCATGATCCTGGCGTTATGGGATCGAGCCCCACGTCAGGCTCCTCTGCTATGAGCCTGCTTCTTCCTCTCCCACTCCCCCTGCTTGTGTTCTCTCTCTCGCTGGCTGTCTCTATCTCTGTCAAATAAATAAATAAAATCTTTAAAAAAAAAAAAAAAGATAGGGGCGCCTGGGTGGCACAGCGGTTAAGCGTCTGCCTTCGGCTCAGGGCGTGATCCCGGTGTTATGGGATCGAGCCCCACATCAGGCTCTTCTGCTATGAGCCTGCTTCTTCCTCTCCCACTCCCCCTGCTTGTGTTCCCTCTTTCGCTGGCTGTCTCTATCTCTGTCGAATAAATAAAAAAAAAAAAATCTTAAAAAAAAAAAAAAAAAAAAGATAATCAATTTCATATATATATTAAATAATTCCAGAATCTTATATGACCCAAAAACGCTGAGGAAGACCAAGTTAAATGAATTGATAAAGAAAATGATGGGCAGAACCCAAATCTAAGTGCTGGGAACACTGGGTACAAGGAGATGGAGGATTCGCAAGTACATGTGACCAATACTCCATTTATTATAATGAACAATGTGGGGCAGCGTCACCAGCTACAAAGTAAGGAGAATTAAGAAGGAAAAGAAAAGGAAGATAAAAGATGTCATTCCAGGGGTACAAGGGCCTAAACAGGAACACCTGCATTTCAGTAGCTACTCTGACCACAGTAACTGTCTGTGTTTCTCTATACTTCTATTATTCTGTTCTTTGTAGGGCAGAACAGGAAATCATCCTTCATTAGCATTTATAATTGCTTGCATTTTGGCCAGGTGTGATAGCTTCAGAGACATAGATATTGCCAACCCAACCCTTTTTCTGGGGATGTTTTCTCATCCTGGTCTTATCACAGTCCCATGTGGAATCATCTCATTTTGTCAAGAAAGATATGGAACAAAAAAATTCCCAAATAATTAAAACTTGTTTTAATTCTTTCACTAAATTATTTAAAACATATCATGCTCTGCCCTACTCATAAAGGACTGGCAAAAATTCCACTGGATGGGGAAAGAGATTTGTCTGATTTCCTGAGACCCTGGATGTATCAGTAAAGGGTCTCATGACCTTTTCTGAGTTCTGACAAGTTCCATGCCAAGAATGCCTTACAAGTATCTCATAACCATTCAAGGATTGGATTCTCCAAATTCTGAGCTAAGGTTTCATCAGCTGATGGAAAGAACTTGATAAGTCAAGCAACTCCTTTGAACTCAAGTACAAGTGGGTGTACACTTGTTCTTCTTATCCAGTACTCAAAAGACTCACTGAAAGTACTTCGTGACACCTATTTTCAGGAAAATATAAGAGAAGGAAAGACAAGGAAATCTGAAGGCTATTAAAACCACCCATGAGCAGTTATTACCAACTGAAGGCAGCTAAAGAGGCCTCCTATTGTATAATATGCTCAATAGCAGAATTTCCAATTAAATGTTCCATCTCAGAAGGTTCTTATCATTATTCCATCATTTCAGATGCCTCTGGTAAGCAAAAGCTAATCTAATATGGTGGCCTTCGTCCAAGTCTCTTTAGGTCACATGGAAGCAAATTAATGCCTGAGTCCATTTACTCTTCTGGAGACAGGTATTAAAAAATTTTTTTTAATTTAAAAAAAAGTGAAGGAAAAAGTCAATGTATATTAAAGGAGCAATATAGGAATAAGAAAACCTGAGATTCAGCGGGGGGGAGGGGAGAATAAATGTAACTGGATATGAATTAGAAGGCATTAATTGAAGAATCTTTAATAAAAGGAATGGCTAAAATGTCTCAGCATCCAGCCCGCAAGAGCAGGTCAAAGAGTTAATGGTTTGGAGATTCAGAGTACATTGCGCTTAACTCTTAGTTGCAGCATTTTTCCGCTTTTAGAAAGAAATATCTTGAGGAATCAGGTATTAATATATAAGTTATGTAGCCACCAAGGGACTGGAATAGCACAAACGTTTGGAAGCTACAAGGCTCTTAGGTTCTATGTTGCACTGAACTGGGTCCAATCAGTGGCTATCACTCACCTGTGCTATTCTGAGCTGGGCTAAAATGTCACATATTAAGATTCTAAGATATATTTCACAAATAAGAAAATAGCCAAATTGAAAGACAAAAAGAGTGAGAGCTAACGGAAGTTTGTTCTTAAAATACCTCACCTTAGAGAACAATTCTCAACCCTTATAGGTAGGAGGTTATTTTAATACCCAAAATATAGAGAGAAATCCAGGTTTTTTTCCTTCAGTCTCCAAACATAAAGGTCTATCATACACTGCAACTACCCAGAGGTCTGAGGCCCGAGGGTGGGGGGCGGTGCTTTAAGATACCTTTAAACCAGGCATATTCCTCCTTACCTTTCCAATTTAATGATATGAACTCATTAAATGGCTTTCTTGCTTGGGTGAATTCTTTCTTACATTCTGAAATTCCTCCCATGAAGAAACTGAAATAATTTTGTCTCTGAAAATACTATCTTTTCAAAAATCCCCTGAGTACAGGGATTTGAGATGATTTATGGAAACAACACTCATCTGAAGTAGTACACTGTCACAGCATTTTTTAATATGAGTAATGATACAGCTCTTCCTCTTTCAGTAACTCTGCCCTATAATAAACTATCACCACACTACCCACAGATAATGATATAACAATTTTTTCCCAGCTATTCATACTACTTAATATGTGCAGACAAAAAGCGAATAGGATACCCACTACTTAAGTTATTTTGCTGTCTATCTGATGTCCTACATGTTGGCATACTCAGCTTGCAATTCTCAAATCTTCTCTACTCTTCTGTTAAAGGGTATTCTAATGTCTACTCTATCAAAGATAGGCCATCTATTGTATCTACCCCCTCAGGTACAACCTAAGATGGTAACTACACTGTCTCAACTTCAGGACAGATAAGGGAGCAGGTGATATATTAACTTTACCATCTATTTATTAGAGATACATTAAATAGCCTTGCTGGTCTAGAAGCTAGGTCCTGAATGAGTTTATGGCCTATTTCCTGTAACATACCTAGATGAGAGCTTGCTACACTGATACATTTACCCACAGGGCCTTAACGACCCTAAAAGAACTATTGAAAGGAGAGTTTACAAAGATTTTTTTTTCTATAATTGTCAGCAAAATTCAACTGAAGGAGATAAGTCTGGCTATTTTTATGCCATCTGTTCCAATTTCATGCCTTACCACTTTTATAACCAAAGAAGAAAGCTGATAAGGATTTCTGCTCTTCCTTTTCCCTATAGGGCAAAATTTCCAGAGCCCTGAGTCAATTTTTTTTTTTTTTTTTGGATGTGACTCCTGGAAGACAAATAGGAGACTGAGTTCAAGCACATAAATGAATATTCTTAAAACACGCACACACACCACTTCTAAGCTGCTAAATGTGGAAGCTTCCTAACAGGAAACAAAACTGAAGAAGATGGGTAGCTGGGAAAGAGGCTATAGCCAAAGGCTGCACCTACCCAAGAAACCTGGTCACACTGTCAGGTTTTATAAAACGGGTGCTCAGAATTCTGCATGACAGCTGTTCAAAGCTCTACACCTTCACTTTCCTGCCTCAAAAACAGCAGAGGCTTGCGGTGTAATAGATCCTATCCCTGGTAAGTAAAACAGTCTTATCTTTGAAAGACTTGAGGGCAAACTGCAGCCCCACCTTAGAAACACCCTGACCACATCTTCTGCTCTCTATCTCTTATGTGAAAAAATAGCCCAAGGAAGAGGAGATGAAAGCACACCAAAAACCTTCTCCCTGAAAGACTGGGCAGGCCATTTAGGTCTCCTCTAGCATTTAGGACAGCTCAGGTGTCCTCCAGCATTTAGGACAGCTCAGTCCATTAGTTTTCAATGATAGGTCTGGTTCCTTTCCAATTTATTTCAACTCAGCAAAATATCAAATCATTTCAACACCATAAGATTATTTGCAAGCTATCATACGTAGAGAAAGATTTCACTTCCTCCTGAATTGCTGAGTTTTGAACACTAAACACACCTATACCCCCACTCCAAGGTAAACATCTTCTTGTATCATCTACCATATATAAAGGTAAGACAGGAATATGACCTATAGTTCTTTTTATAGCTTGTAATATTTATTACATGGCCATTAGTGTGGTCTCTTTAGAAATTTCAACCCACTTCCTATTTATTACCCATAGAACAATCAGCCTTGATTATAAACATGGCCAGTGCAGGCACCACCCAAATTATTGCCATCTTAAGTGTCAAAGGGGAGAACTTCCTCTTCACTAACTAATTAACATACCCTTCTGTCATTCATTTGAATTGTATTTTTCCGCTTTAAATGTCAAGAGTCTAAATCTTATGCAGCAGCAGAAAGTTCAGAAGATTTCCATATTGTATTTCCTGTCCTTCCCTTTTCTTTCTGAGAACTACTTGAACAATTCTGTTCTCTACTTTTCTTAAACAAATAATATTTGGAATAGTGAGTCATAAGAATTAAAGATGCATTTTACCGATGTGGAAGCATGCTCAGAGGGGTGAAGCTGCTTGCCCAAGATTACACAGCTAAGAGGGAGTCATTCCTGCCCAACATCCCCCAACCACGTGCCCACGCATCTCAATTACATTCCCCCTTTCTCACCTAATTTTGTTAACATTGCCATCTTTCTCTTTGTCATCCAGACTCTAATTCTCCTCCCCGACATCTCACCAGTGCTTCAACTGTGGGCTCCCCCTCCAAATGTCCTTGTTCTCTGGTCCCCATCTCCATCTCACCTGCTCTAGGTCCATCCCCTAGTATCCTCATCCTAACCCACCTGCTTCTTCGGGGTCTCTTTCCTTCTGCCCCCACGTCCTTCCACTCCACAGTTCACACTGCACTACCTCCAGATAACTCTACACTAATCACGGTTCTCATAATGATGCCAAAATGCTCACATTTTTTCAGTGAAGCCCCTCTGCCTAATGAATCAAGTCCAAGTTTCCCTCTATGACATCCAGGATTCTTCAAAATCTGGCTCCAATTTTCTCCCCTACTGCCATCCTTCACACAACCAACACTCCAATCAAATGATACCATGCACAGTCCCTTGCCAGTCACCTCTGTGCTCCCCAGTCCTGGGCCTCTGCTCACGCTGCCGTGCCCAGCTGGAACAGCCGTTCCTGGCACAGCCAAGACTGGAGCTAATTCAAATGATCTCTCCCGTGATCCCTCAGCCAGGGTGAAATCTCCCTTGTCCGAATTTCATAGCATTTTTGAACGCTTACAGCTCTTGCCATAGTATACCTGGTGTTTTTGTTTTTTCTATAAACGACTTACTTCTCCCAATCAAGAAAGCAGTGAGTCATTCCTTGTTTCACCGTGGGTCCATCTTAGACTCAACACAACATCAGGCACACAGCAAGCACCTATATGTACTGCTCCAGTGAATGCATTTGGGATCCCCGAGCCTGGTTTCCTCTATTAGAACACATTTATTTCTGTAGCCAAGCACAGTCTTACACACATTAACCAGTACTAATAAAAGCCAGAAGAGCAAGGAGACACTTTGTCATCCTGGGGCAACCCGAATAATTAAAAAAAACAAAAAAAACCCAAAAAAAACACATTAAAATAGAAAAAGTATTGGGAATATCTTGGGGAATGGGGTGAAGGGGCTGGCTTTAATGTTCCTGGTTCCACATGCAATTTCTAAGCAAGGTGGGGGTGGAGGGTGGGGGTGTTCTGGGTGAAAACTGATTACATAATAGGCCCCTTTGACCAGGAAACCGTGATATGCAAACAGAGAAGCCACTCAACAGATACCTTTACAGCCCACGGAAAAATAAAATGCTCAATCATAATTAGGTTATATTGTTCATTAAAATATAGTTCCAGCTGCACCCAAAGCAAGCCTGAAAGGAGCTGAATCTCAGCATTTAGCAATGATTTAGAGGGGGGAAATGGGGCTATGTAATTTGTGAGTTTTCAATCACACATCAATCTGATTTCTCTTCCATGTGTCTTTCCTCACTTGTCTCTTTCCTCACTTGTCCTCCACACACCCATTCTTCTAAGGCTAGACAGGAGGGTAGGAGGTTACAGTCCTAAGGAGAAATGGAAGAGGTTGTAGGTTTCACTTTTTTTGTCGTTATTTTTTAAAGGAAATTTTTTTCCTTCCTAAAATTTCGAGAGATGGAAAATCCATTAGGTAATTAGGACCAACTCAAGAGACCAATTCAAGACTGTTCCCTACAGTTCACTCTCCAGCAATTTTCCAGTCCACTTCCCTGGGGAAATGTTAAAGTTGCCTCCCCCACAGCCACTTTCAAACATAGCCTGAACCTGGTGCCACTGGAAAGCTTTAAATGTAAACCTTATAACAAGACCTGAGCTGAAATTGCAAGCAGCTATGAAAACCAGGATCCCTGTTTTTTGCAAGAGGGCAAAACAACTCTAGGCACAAGTGGAAAAGACCCCATCAGGTTTGTATGCATTTCTTTTTTTTTTTTTTTAAGATTTTATTTATTTATTTGACAGAGACAGAGACAGCCAGTGAGAGAGGGAACACAAGCAGGGGGAGTGGGAGAGGAAGAAGCAGGCTCATAGCGGAGGAGCCTGATGTGGGGCTCAATCCCACAACGCCGGGATCACGCCCTGAGCCGAAGGCAGACGCTTAACCGCTGTGCCCATGTATGCATTTCTGAGTTAATCTCACCATAGGTGAGCAAGCCTCAACATGTGGGAACTTTAGTGTTGTCGGTTTCAGAAGTCACAACTTCTGAGCTGGGGCACAAGGTTTTCATTTGGAATTCCTCTCCACCACCAGAATGGTCAAAAGCAGGCTACCAACTTCTAAAATTCTCAAACAATTAATAAGGTAGACAAGCAACCTTACCAAACTAGGACACACTGCTAGTGTTACAAGGAATCCACATTGTCTGAAGGCTGAGACTGTATGATTTACAGCTTACTTGTAGTCAGGAGCACAGCCCTGGGATCACTGCAGATCTGGGTTCCAATCCTGACTCCACAATTTATTAGCTTTTATAATCCCAAATTAAGTGATGTCTCTAAACCTGTTTCTCAACCATAAAATAGACATAATAATACCTACTTCACAGAACTCTAATGATCTTGGCACAACACATGTAAAAATGCTTTGCACAAAGCATCCTGTGGTCCACAGAAAATCCATAGTAAATGTTAATGGTAATATATGCACTTAAATTACTATTAACCCAAATAGAACCACAGTACCTTACATTTAGAAAAGACTTGATTTACACCTGTCAAATGATGCCTGGGTTGTTGTTTTGTTACTTTTCGGGTTTTGTTTTTTAATTTGGTACTGAGTTTTCTTATTCCTCATTCCTTTTTATTTCTTTATCTCCTCATTTGTTTATAATATTAACAACCTTAGATGTGGAGGACATCTTTTATCTTATGACCCCAAATGCTTTTTGTTTAAAAGATTTTATTTATTTATTTGAGAGACAGCAAGCACTCGCGAGCACAAGCGTGAGTGGGGGGCGGGGCAGACGGAGAGGGAGAAGCAGACTCCACACGGAGCAGGAAGTCCCATATGGAGCTCTATACCACAACCCTGGGATCATGACCTGAGCTGAAAGCAGATGCTTAACTGACTGAGCCACCCAGGCTTTATATAAAGCTTACAAATGAGTCATTTATAATCTTGCTTACTTGTAAATTCCCTAACGATAAATTCCAAACATTTAAAGGATTCCCTCTGTAGCTAAGGGACACCATGAACATTTTAACAGTATGTGTGAATTAAATGTGCACTCTTCCTAGAGTAGTCTCTACCAGGTACCCACATTCTCCTGAAGCAGGATGCCCTGCTCCGTAAGGGATCTATTTGCTATGCCAACAAATGGATGCCAAATTCTTTCAAAGTAGAATGGGGAAAGGTGAAACAAAACCACCATGGGGCGCCTGGGTGGCTCAGTCGCTAAGCGTCTGCCTTCAGCTCAGGGCGTGATCCCAGCGTTCTGGGATCAAGCCCCACATCAGGCTCCTCTGCTGGGAGCCTGCTTCTTCCTCTCCCACTCCCCCTGCTTGTCTCTCTCTCACTGGCTGTCTCTCTCACTGGCTGTCTCTGTGTCAAATGAATAAATAAAATCTTAAAAAAAAAAAAAAAAACCACCAACATTTAGGCATGTCATTTAGGCTCAACAACAAAATGTATCCAGTATCACACATCAATATCCAGAAGAGAATGATAGATTTTTGTATTTTTTAGAGCAATGTCTGATAATAATATTTACATCAGAGCTGAATTACATTCTATTTTTACTTGATTTCCTCTGCTGTAATGGGGTAGATGTCACCTCTACATTTCAATTACTTCGGCAATGCATGCTCCTCCGGTTTTACCCACTCCTGGTATCTTTCTCATAGTAAAGGCCTTGTTTCTAATGGGTGACAGTGCAAAAGTTTCTGGCAGCGAAATTTCTCCTTCGCTTAGTCTTAGAGGGGGTTCATTCATACTTACCTCACTTCTTACATGCTGAACACCCACTATGTGCCAGATGTCTAATTCATAGTCATAAAATTCTTAAAGGTAGGTGCTATTATTATCACCCGTTTACAGAGAAGGACATTAAGGCACAGAAAGGTTAAGTAAATTCCCAATTTCCTAAGAGTCGGGGAGTTGCTGAGCCAGACTCAACCCAGAGCAGCATGTATTTAAGTACTCCACTAGACTCCCTCCTTCATCTCCAAGTACCCACAACAGCTCCATCTCACGGACAAACATGTAAAACTCTGATTGTTTCAGCCTTCCTTCCTTCCTTCCGGCCTGCCTTCCTTCTTACCTTCCTTCCTTCCTTCCTTCAATATGCTTTTTAATT
Organism: Ailuropoda melanoleuca; assembly: GCF_002007445.2. NCBI lineage: Eukaryota > Metazoa > Chordata > Mammalia > Carnivora > Ursidae > Ailuropoda > Ailuropoda melanoleuca. The sequence continues at coordinate 38,229,784 of NC_048225.1, forward strand.
GATCCCTACTTTATGGCAGGAACTGTGTGAGGCAGTAGGAATCTGGTAATGAAGAAGACAATGTTTCTGCCCACAAGGTGTTTATAAAGCTAATGAGAAATGTTTATTTTAAAAATACTAAAATTAAAAATTATCCAAATAATTAAATAAAATTTACTAAAGAATACCTTACAATTAAAAATGATGTAAGTAATTAGTTAAATAAAGTCAGGATCATTTCTTGGAGGACCCTGTGAAAGGACATAGCAAGGGACCCATCCCAGTCTAGAGGACCAGACTGTTGTTGACGGGGCTACTAGCCAAGGTTAACTTTAGCCATGGGATCTATAAATGCAAAGGGGCCACTAGCTGTTTCTATAACGTGGATTCCTGAGTTCTGCCCAGTGAAATTGTACAGCCAACTGCTTATTTTTTTTAATAATACAAGATGGCTACCAATAAAGTTTCCAAATGCCAACCTTCCTTCCACCTCTCCCTGGCTGTCTGTATATGCCTAGAAATTCAGTAAGTTCCTATAAAATTTCAATATGGTAACATGTCATAAAATGCTTCCCCCAGCCCCAAAGTCTCAAGCTGGTCCTCTGCCTTCTAGTTTGGCATCTAACATTGGTTTGGAGTTTACCTAAGAGTCCTCCCTGCATAACAATTTAAAAGTTTCTCACATATAAATTTTTAAATATAAGAATGCCTTATTTTTCTCAAATGCTCCGTGTCAAGGGTTAATATTTCTACCCAATAGGAACCTAATCGTTTGAAATTTCTTTTTCTACACTTTTGTCCTTTAATATCTTTCTAAAATGCATCAATAAAATGTTCTATCTTAGTAGCAGTCTGGTGAATAAGATAAAACTCAGCCTCTTGGATCCTTCTGTGAGATTTCTCAGGATATCAACATTTTTTTAAACTTGTCTCACTGCCCCTATTTGGATGTGGAGAATAGGGCCCTTGCTGTGGACAGTGCAGTACAGTTTTAAGAGATGACAGAGAGAAGGCAGAGTCACCGGATTTCTACTTGCCTCGACCTTCCATCTCTTGGCAGGAAGCACAGTATCAGGGACAGCTAGGTGGCTCAGTTGGTTAAGTGCCTCACTTCAGCTCGGGTGATGATCCCAGGGTCCTGGAATCAAGTCCCACGTCAAGCCCCGCACTCAACGAGGAGTCTGTTCATCCCTCTCCCTCTACCCCTCCCCAGCTCGCGCTCTCTCTCTCCAGCTCGCGCTCTCTCTCTCTCCAATAAATAAATACAATCTTTAAAAAAATTAAAAAAAGAAGCATGGTATACCAGATAGAAAGGACGAGTGAATAACATAAGAACCCTTAATCCAGAGCCCACAAGAATACAGAGCCCTTTCCCCCTGCAACCAGAGAAGCTTCGTTTTTATCTATTTCAAATCCAGAGCTTGTCCATGGAGGATCTCAATGTCAAGAAAAGATGTCATTGCTTTAAAGATTAAAGAATTACTAATACCTGATTTGAATTACTTCATATTTAAAGAAACCTGAGTTACTATGAAGAAATGCTCTATAAATCCCAAGTCCTGAATAATTATCCTTAAGCTTTCCAGTGGGTTTCCTTTCCAAAGAGCCAATAAATACGTCCTAGGTACCCTTGGCAAATGAGTTCCATTCCAAAGAGGAAAATCTCAGAGCAGAAAGCAAGGAAATGAGCAGGAAGAACAAATAAGAATGAAGGACAATGTTGTCAACTGTGAAGTTAATGTTTTGCCTAACATGTTTAAATATACCAAGGAAAAGACAGATCGACTAACAAGATACCCAAAAAAAGAGGAGGGACCAAATCTGAAATGCTTTAGTAGGAGACAGGGAAGGGACGCAGAAGCTGTCCAAGGGATGAGGGAGGAGAGGAATACAGCCCTATTCTCGTATGATGGACAAGTTTTGCTCCGTATGAGTGCATATATTTCTCAGACCCAGTTGGCAACAGGGAACAGGGAGAACCAGCTTCAGCATTACAATGAGAAACTTGGCCAAACTTGTGAAGGTCCTGCCCTGAGCCTCCCCATACTGTCTCCAGAGAAGAAAAGATACACTGCAAGGCTGCTCCCAGGGCAGTGGAGGAGAGGTGAGAGAGTCTACATCGGGCCCTGGTTCTTGCAGAACACAGCTCGATCCAGGCAAAATGGCAGCAGTAGAAGGAAAGTATGGCCATAATTACAGAAGAAGCTAGACGTACTTAGGTTTGACTGCTGATCTCAGAATGATGGTCAGGTCCCTGGGAAGAGCAACATGGATATTGTCGACTTACTCTTTCCTACCGAGAGCTCTATAGGACAGGAGCGGGTGGGGAGGGAGGAGATGTCTTTCCAGCGGATTCATGGTGTGGAGTTCAGAGAGAATTACTACGGATTGCTACTGGAGGAAGTTTTACCAGCACTTACTTGCTGCTTCTTTGCCACATAAGTGGCCTAAGTCAGCAGGACCTAGGAATCTGTATATTACAGCTGCCCTGATCCCAAGGCACAGCCAGGTTGGGGAGTCACAGCTCAGGAAACAGCTTTCACTAGCGTGAGACCCTTAGAGACTAAAGTGGATAGAGTCAAGAAACACCAGTAGGAAGGAAAGGAAATGACACATGGTCCCAGTGCAGAGTTTGTGGCCAAGTAAATTCGTTGAGCTGTTCAGTTGGCATGATTGAGAGGAAGACTGTTCTCTCCTTGATGTCCCCTCAAAGAAGAGCCATCCATTAGCACAAGATTCCTGAAAAGTGGTCATAATGTTCCAGTCCTCACTCCGCTGCTGTTTGATCGTGTTACTTTGGGGCAACAGAGTTGGCCTGTATGGTTGAGATGGTCCCAAAGGCAGCTGAAGCTACACAATTTCAGTCTATCTCACTCACCGAATACTGACATGGATACACAACTTAGTAGGAAGAGCTCTCAGTCCCAAGAATTGGGCAACAAAGCTGATCTGAGGCAGAGCAGCTACATTTATCTTCTTCATCCTTCCCCCTGGTGCTTCATGCTTCTCCTGATACTTGGTTCTTGGCTCCCTAGGCCTCTCCAGAAGCTCGACCCAGCCAAGCGGCTTCTGATCCCTTTACACATTTCTGATCGGGCCAAGGAGAGCCTTGATACTTCATAAAGTGATAATGGTTGAAAATGGACTAATATACAACCCCAGATAACCTAATCGCATTTTTAAAAGTAACCAGTGAGTTACTTGTGTAGAACGTTCCAGTTTGTTAAAGCAAGATAGGAGAGAATATATGGTTTTCCAAGTAAACCAATATACTTTCAACCCATCAGCTGGTTCATAGGAACTTTCTAGGTCACAAAGAATTAAAAAATGGATAAATTTTTTAAAATGCTTATTAGCTATCTTCCCCCCAGATGTAATTTGCCTGTCTTTGTCTCCCATGTATCTCTTGCTGCTTGAAAAAGCCTGGCACAGAGTAGGCACTCATTTCTTATTTATTCAACAAATTGATGAAAAAAGTAATTTACAATTATTAAATATATTTTGTGGGCCTTAACACAGCAGATTTATCTTTTTTAAATTAGATTTCTCCTTCAATTAGTACCAAAATAAATATGAATTCCTTAAGCACATTACTAGAGAAGTAAGAGGTAAGGAAAATAGAATAGGAAAAATATCTGGTTGTGGAAAATCTACAATCAGATCATCATGAGGTAATTTTAGTTCAACAATTTTGTCAACTGATTTTCATTGTTTGTTAAGAACTAAGCACCTGCTTTTTTGTCTAAATGTAACATTCTAAATGTTCCTAAAGAGGGGGCCCTGGGTGGCTCAGTTGGTTAAGCATCTGCCTTCTGATCAGGTCATGACCCCAGGGTCCTGGGATCAAGCCCCACATGGAGCCCCAGAGAGCCCCACAACAGACTCCCTGCTCAGCGGGGAGCCTGCTTCTCCCTCTCCCTCTGCCACTCCCCCTGCTTGTGCTCTCTCACTCTTTCTCTCTCTCAAATAAATAAATAAAATACTTAAAAAAATAAATGTTCCTAAAGAAATTAAGACAAATCATTCAATGAATTCAATTAGTGTAACATGACACATACCCCAGCTGTTAAAGGAAAACTATAATCTCCAACATACATGGGGGTTCCATTACTTCTGATGTGTGTAACCATCAACAATTACTTAGCCTCGCTCGGGCTCAGGCTGCTCACCTGTACCTACATCAGACGCCAGAGGTGAGGAAGCTCACGAGACCATCTATGCAGTACTTTCACAGTACTGGCTCTCAACAAGTATTGATGTTTTTTGAGATTGTGATTTAACGGGAATTTCTCTAGATCTGCGTGTTTACTAAAACTGTCTCAAGAGAACACCACATGTACTGTAGAAATTGACTGATCCACAGTAAATATGGCTATCTTTATCCCACCACTTTGTTTGATTTGACTTTCTGTAGCAACATTGTGAAAGTTAATGTCACTTTTCTAAACTAGTGCAAAAGACACACGTATGCCTGTAAATTCTGTTTGCAAACTGTGTTGACAAATGACAGCTACTCCCAGAGCCGTTCCAGTCCTCCTCCTGCCTCATCCTCACAGGGAACAGGTAAGCAATGGCTCTGAATCACCAAAGTGGAAATTTGTTCAGAGACCCTCTCCTCAAGCTTCAATTGTTTTGTTCTTTTAAAGCACTGTCCCTTCAGAATAAGCCACTTCTCACATGTAAGGGTTTAGTAGTCTGGAGTTCTTCAGAAGGCAGCTCTATTAATTACAGACATCCTCAAATGCAGTTTTTCTTTCTTTTTCCCTTTTGATGTATTAAACTGGCTGTCAGAAATTAAATTAATTCAGAAAGGAATGACTGAATAGCTCCAAATTGAATCAACTGTTAAAAACTTCCTGGAAAATGATTTTTTGTTGCTAATGCTAGACTTACCAACCTACAAAGTTGATTTACTTGTTATTTAAGAGGACAACGGGCATTAATATTGTATAACTGCATAGGTCTTGCCAAAAAAAGTCTCATATAACTGGTTTACATTATAATAAAAAATGCTTAGATGTCAAAAATAGAAAACCATCCCTTCAGTGTTCATATATAAGTCTGCTTTGTAAACAGGAAAAAAACAAATGTTTTAGGATTCATCTATAAAACAAGAATTTAAAATGTCATACAACTGGTTTATATTATAACCAAAAACACTTAGATACTAAAAATAGAGTACATATCAGTTTGTATCCCAAAACAATAAGAAATGGAACATATCGGGACCCAGGAATTTAGAATGTCTATAGCAGAGAAAACAATGAACTTTTTCTTTTCTTTTCTTTTAAGATTTTATTTATTTATTTGAGAAAGAGAGAGAGAAGGCGCACAAGCAGGGGGAGGGGCAGAGGGAGAAGCAGGCTCCCCACTGAGCAGGGAGCCTGAAGTGGGGCTTGGTCCCAGGACCCTGAGATCATGACCTCAGCTGAAGGCAGACGCTTAACTAACTGAGCCACCCAGGTGCCCCAACAATGAACTTTTCATGGAAATAATGATAACAAAATTTCATGTCCAAGATTTATGTATTCAGAAAATTTTAGGCACAGAACTAATCACAGATCTCAACCCATCTATCATTCTACTGCAGGGTACCCCTGGAAGACAGATGAGAATCTATTCTATTCTGTATCAGGATTATAGATTTGAAATTGGGTAATAACCTGTCATAATTTGCAAAGGTGGCATGTCATTATGTAATGAATATTAAAACCTCTTCCTGGTTGTAAAGTCTCTCCAGCCCTCTCCATTGACTTCCATGCGTGCAAGACAAGAGTTGCCATCAAAGCGAGGAGAGCTCACTGCTAGCATCCCAGGTTTTTATAAGGTGTTTGCATTGCTCTCAAATCTGTTTCATCATAAGGACACTGTCTTTTGATGCTTTACTCTTGCATACGAAGCTGAAGGAGGGAAGATGAAGTTTTTTGTTACTGTGATTTGAGTATCCATCCTTTCCAGTACTCTCAGTCTACACACACAAAAGCCAAAAAGCCTCTTAAAAGAAGGTGATTTATGAACTTGTAAAACCCAAGAAGTCAATCAATATGTAATGAAGTAAAGAGAAAAAGAAAGAAAAGCAGGCAGGTGTGACAGAATGCTTGGTCGATGGCAATTACTGACATGCCTGGATTGAAAGCATTCAGTTCACTTACTAAGACCTCCAATTCTGATAAACACTGATTGATGAGTAAGAGACACATTTCAGATTACATGTGCCTCTCTGTGCGTTCACTTCTAAGTCACAGGTGGTGACTTACAAACATGGCTTGCCTTGTTATAATCTCCCATTCCCCACTCAGTTCATCATTTTTATCTAAATTACTCCCTGCAAGTTCACCGGAGGTGATAATGTTTGTTTCCAAAGTGACGCAGCTGTCAAAATGTTTCCGTTTTTCACGAGCAAAATGCAGGTACTTTAACTTACTTTTAAGCCACAAATAAGTCTTCCAAAATTCCCACTACAACCTTAAAATACAGCCTTAGATGCTGAAACCGCTGACGTCTGTAAATCTAGATGGCCAACTGGCGATGGGGCACAGAAATCGGATTTTAGAACACTGGATTCTAGCCCCTCACTAGGTCCCTAACTGATCCTGGGCAATCCATTTGCCCTCTTCTCTGTACCTCAGTTCATGTGTAAAAAAAAAAGAGAGAGATTAAATCAGATTCACTCTAAAGTTTCCTCCAGCCCTAACAATCCATGATTCTTGTCTCTTTTCAGGATCATTAATGTAGTTATGTTACTGAAATTCACTCTGCCCCTTGGAAACTGTCTATCTACTACAGAGTATTTAAATACCACACTATATGCCTTACCAAAATGTACGTGGAAACGTCATTGTCATGCATTAAGGTTTAAGAGCCTATGTCTGACTGCCAAGTCTACCACATCAGCTGTTTCTCTTTTACCAATATCTATTATTTCATGGGGTGCCTGGGTAGCTCAGTTGGTTAACCAATGCCTATTATTTCACACAATGACAATATAAACAAAGCTGGACTACAGTTTTTTAAAAAATGAGTTTAAATTTATTTTTAATGTTTTAGTTCTCAAAATACTGATGGGTGTCAAGTACATGGTAAACTTTTCTGCACAGATTAAGTCAAAAGGTAAATCTGTATACATTCCAGCAAAACAGATAGGGTATTCATAACATCTGACAGGTATTCTAATAATCTTTCTCCAACATCCATTACCTTTCATATTTACATCTTTCCTTTGGCAATTCCAAACTGGAGGGAAAATATGCAGAGAGTAATGCCATCTGCATGAGATATGAAATCTAGTGTGAGATGTGTTGATTCAAATACAAAAAATGATACACTCTTCCAATTCATTTTCACTGATTTTTTTCAACTGATACATGAGCGTATGAGATATAAATCAAGCCATCCCTGTAAAAAAAAAAAAAAAAAGGAAAAGGAAAGCTTCAAAGACAAAGACAAATCTAAAACCTAGTCCTCTTTTCTGTAGGTAAAAGAATATGGTTGTACAGTAAGAGGGAGAGAGGAAAGGAAGGAAGGATTGGAGCAATGGGGAGATAATCCCTTTGAAGCATGGATCCTCTGTGGTGAAGCCATTTTAACCATTTGTTCTAAACTCTTCTTAAATTTTCATTCAAATGTTATTCTTATTTCATTTAATAAAGTCATCATCTACATGAGCTTGAATATTTTAATAGAAAGGAATCCAGTTTGTATTTGGAAGACTCTGAAATCAGGAGCATGAACATAAAAAGGCACACGATTCAAATATTTTATGACAGACAGGCTTCCTCAAAGAAGTCTGCCACAACATCAACTTACAGTCCACAATACAGACTGTAAGTTACCAACAACACCTAACAACCAGTAATCCTTGGTAGAGAGGAAGACTTGCTCTCTCTTGTATAGAAGAAACCCGAAAATGACTCCCTTCTGATTTAGAATGGACAGTCACAGAAGTTCAAGTTACCAACAGAGAGGTACCCTATGTGTCTACAATCTTTCTTTACGCTTCTGCCAGGTAGAAAAAATGAGGAAGGAGGGGAGCCTGGGTCTCTCAGTCAGTTAAGCATCTGCCTTCGGCTCAGGTCATGATTCTGGGTCCTGGGATCCAGTCCTGCACCCGGCTCCCTGCTGGGCGGGGGAGGGGGGGAGCCTGCTTCTCCCTCTCCCTCTGCCTGCTGCTCCCCCTGCTTGTGCTCTTTCTCTCTGTCAAATAAATAAATAAAATCTTTTTTAAAAAGAAAAAAATGAGGAAAGAGAGAGTGCAAATGTGTGGTGAATTGCTTCAGTAATCACAGAAAGAGGACTGTCACACCCAGCAGGGCAGAGCAGACAAAAATGAGCAAGGAGTAGAGCCCTGAAAAAAATCAGATGAGAAGACAAGGTTTCAAGGCTCAGCTAGGTAGCAAAGGTTAAGGCAGGTGGAGGATTAGGTCTCTTCTGCCTTGGCAAGAGCTTTCTCCTCTCCTGCCATCATCTCATGTGGCTCTGAAGTCCAATCTGCTAACCTCCCGAACAGACTCCCCTCAATGCCAGACAACACTGCCTTCAACTCTTCCTCAGAGCCTAATTCCACAGCCACAGCCTAGCTCTCTGTCATTCCTTGGAATGGCCCCATCTCTGAAATCACTACAAAATACCAACATCTCTAATAATCTCCAATCTTCTCTAACCCCCTTACACTCTCTCTAAACTTGTCCTTCATCTTTCCCAAGACTCCGTGTGATAGACGGACCACGCTCGTTTCGTTCTCTCCTACACTCAGTCTTTCTCAACATTCCCTTCCACGGGCATCTGAAATTCTATCGTTCCATGTCCTTCTGACCCATCTGTCTGGGCAATCCGTAACTCTGCATCACCCGTCCGTCTGTTTTGCTTTCTACAGCTGCCATGCTGCTCCGGACCACGGGAGAGTTCCTCATAACGGGAGACGCATGCGCCCTGATGGGCGAGATTCGACCCCAGCAGGTTCCTCCGGGCTGCCTGGCAAGCTTGGGTCTTAGCTTTGACACGCTCCACCTCATCGCCTGCTCTAAGCCTTCGCCGACTTCCTTAAGATCCCTACTTTGTCGCCATCTCTTCACTCCAGCCTTGCTTCCACCTTCCCCAAAGGAACAGAGGCAGTCCCCCGGGGAACTCCCTTCCCTCCCTTCCTCTGAATGGAGTGACCTTCAGCCACTCCTGTCTTGGGAGGACTTCCCCTTTCGCAGTCCAACGTGCAATCCCTGCAGGCTATCTTCACCCCTTCCCATCCTGTGTCTTGTGAGAACTTTCTCTTCATGAATTCTGCCCCCTCTCCTGTATTTGCCTCTGATCGCTTTTCAGTGCGAGCTGCACAACTCCTGGGGCACCATTTTCTTAGGGGACAGTGTGTGTGTGGGCCAGTTTCTTTCCTACTGGCCCGTTCCTCTCTGCCTATAAATAGATTTGTTTTCCTCTATCTTCATTAAAAACAAAACAAGACAAAACCTCCCCAGACCCCACTTTCCAACTTTCTCCTTAGGCTTCAACCCCAACCCATCCTTTCCTTCATTGCCAAACTTGCTGAAAGAGTATTCAAAATTTGCAGCCGCCACCTCTTCCTTCGCCTCAGCCCACAGCCATCTGACAGGCATCCCCCTCCACTGCTCCAGTCAGCATCACATCCTAACGGCCAAATCCAATGGCCTTTTACAGCAGCCATCCATTCCTGCTTCCGCAATGGCCCCGCCAACAGTGGGTGAGAGTGACTCATGCTTTCATTCTTACAAATCGGATTCCTTGGCTTTGGGGGTACTGCCCTCCTCTGGGTGGTCCACCATTGCTCAGACTGCTCTTTCTCTGGTTCCTTCTTCTCTGCCCAAGTCTTAAAACTAGACAACCTCAACTCCAGCCTTTTCTCACCCTATGGCAGGGGTTGCAAACCATAGCTGGCCTATGGGCGAAATGGGGCCAGTCGCATGTTTTTGTAAATAAAATTTTGTTGAAACATACCTGCATCCCATTCATTCACATATCCTCCTATGGCTGTTTTCAAGCTATCAAGGCAAGTTGAGTGAATAGTTGTGACAGAAATGGTATGCCCTGCACAGCCTCAAATACTTACCATCTCGTCTTTTCCATAAAACATTTGCTGGGCCCTCTGTAAAGAGTCTACACAGTGACTCCCAAAGTGTGGACCCAGACCAGCAGCAGCACTGACAGTACCTGGGACTGTGTTAGAAATGTAGTCTTTGAGCTCCACCGAAGTCTAATAAATGAGAAATAATGGAGGGAAACACAGGAATCTATGTTTTACAAACCCTCCAAGTGACTGATGTTCAACTGCAGTTTAAGAACCACTGGTCTGGGGGCACCTGGGTGGCTCGGTTAAGCATTCAACTCTTGGTTTCAGCTCAGGTCATGATCTCATGGGTCTTGAGATTGAGCCCAGGATCGGGCTCCATGCTCAGTGGGGTGTCTGCTTAAGATTCTCTCCCTCTGCTCCTCCCTGCACTCAAACTCTCTCGCTCTTGTCTCTCTCTCAAATAAATAAATAAATCTTAAAAAAAAAAAATACAACCACTGGTCCACATGATGACACGAGATATTCTCCAGGGCTTCAAGTACCACCCATGTGGGCACCTGGGCAGCTCAGGTGGTTAAGTGTCTACCTTCAGCTCAGGTCATGATCCCAGGGTCCTGGGATGGAGCCCCCCATCAGGCTCCCTGCTCAGCGGGGAGTCTGCTTCTCCCTCTCCCCTTGCTCCTCCCCCTGCTCTTGCTCTCTGTCAAATAACTAAAATCTTTAAAAAAAAAAAAAAGTACCACCTATGCATTTGATGGTGACTCTTGAATTAAGCTTCACTGTGCTCTAAATTAGTATTTTCAGCTACTGTATATTTCCACCCAGAGGCTCCTTCTCTCCTCATTCAACACACTTTCTCAACACCCTCTATAGGGTAAGCTGCAAACTGAGCAGGAGTCGAGCTCCCAGATAAAAATGTGTCCTATGCAATATTTGGGGCATACTTATGCTGAAGCAGTGCTCACGGTTTATCCACAATTCAAATTTCACTGGAGATCTGTATTTTTATTTGCTCAACCTAGGAATGCCACACAGGCCATAAAGTGAACATGAAAGAGTTCTTACCCCAAAGTAGCACAGCGTTCATTCAGGGCGCCAATGATATAAACCCAATGCAGAACAATATGATAACCTCAAAATCTCACATTTCAAAACTCTCCCCTCTTCCCATGTCAGTTAACAGCTGCAAAGACTTTTGGGGGCTAAGCTACTTCAAAAGGCTCTTCTAAATACCCAGAAAAGGGGATCCTGACCCTCAAGTGGAGGCAAAAGTGGTAAGGCAGAGAGGAACATTCTAATCAAGTGTGTGTATGAGAAACAGATTGCGATATGAATCACAACGGAATGATAAGAAAGACATTAAATATATTTAGATGCTCATTTCTCTAAACTTTGATCTTTATCAACTGTTTATATATAATGAGCAGTCACATAGCTGAAGTTTACTATTTTAAGGTATGTTAATAAAAATTGGGTCCATTGTTTAAAAAATGATACCCAGTGTAAAGTTCATGGTTTGGAATCCGGATCTAAAATTGAAGTCCTTGCCTTATGGTCCAGACCACAAACCAAAGCCTGAGGCTCATCTGGTAGCATTTTACCCCATTAACAAGCCAGGAAGAACTCTTGCATGTTGGGTTTGTGAAGTCTGATGACAACAGTGAGACTAAAGCATTCTATTAACTGGCATTCTTTGTAACAAGAAAGTAGATTTTTATTTTTTTTATTTTTTTTTAAAGATTTTATTTATTTATTCAACAGAGATAGAGACAGCCAGCAAGAGAGCGAACACAAGCAGGGGGAGTGGGAGAGGAAGAAGCAGGCTCATAGCAGAGGAGCCTGATGTGGGGCTCGATCCCGTAACGCCGGGATCACGCCCTGAGCCGAAGGCAGATGCTTAACCGCTGTGCCACCCAGGCGCCCCAGAAAGTAGATTTTTAAAACAATGAATTGGGTGGGATGCAAAATGTCTGACCTACCAATTTAAAAAAAAAAAAATTCTGAAAGTTTCTAATTGGAAAAAAAAAAAAAGACAATTTTCGTAAAACATAGGCTTTTTTTTTTTTTTAAACAACATTTCCAGCAAAGAACATTTCCATCTCACTCTGAGCAAACGCATGCTGAAAACTTTCTCCAAAAGCCCCAAAAGAAAACTTACTGCTATTATAAGTCACCTATGCTTGAACGCAGTCCATGGAATCAGCTGTGGAAATGGAAAACAATGACAGCAGAAACAAATGAAATTCAGACTTTCTCTCATTTTATCTAATACATACTCTTTCACCTTGTCTCGTCTTCTCATTTTAATCAATACTGTTGATTTCAATGCAACAAGACCTGCACTCAACATCTGGTTTAGGTGGAAAAAGGAAGACAAGAGAGAAGAGGCAGCTGCCAGGCACCAAGATAATCTGCAAATTGAATACAACTATCCCCAGATTTTAAATTCCCAACATTGTTTTAGTAAACCCAAATTTGCAACTCATAAATTACATTTGTTTTTTTATGCAAGTATAACTTGTAGGGCTTCTTGAAGGCAAGAGATCTCATTGCAATTTTCTTTTTAAAAGCACACCTCTGAAAACTACACATTCAGTTTCTCAGAACACACCTACTAGATAAAATGTCATTTCCTTCTTCTTGTTCCTCGAATAAGTAAGAATTGCCAGCATAGATCAGAAGCATCAGGTGGAGAACCTTGACTCTTCAAGTGATAAATTACTGGGTAATGAGCCACCCTCAGCTCCGGTGCAGGGATGCACCAGCATCGATCGGAGAGTCCTGCTTTCACAGAAGTGACTGGAAGACTCAGGTGAGTTCAGAAAGACACTTCCACATCCAAACCCACAGAGCACATTCACTGCAGCAACAGCACTTTCTACTCCACAGCGGTTACCAGCAGGCCTTACCTCATCCCCACACCTTCAGTTCTCTGAGGTCAAGAGCGGTGTTGTATTTATCTCCTTGACCCTGCCAGCAGCCCACAAGATGTCACAGGGTAAGAGGGTCTCCAGGAATATTGATGAGCCCGTAAAGAACAGGACAAGACGTGGGGAACCACACAAGGGTGGTTCGAAGCCATCACTTGGAAGCTGCACTTAACTGGCCCTTCAAAAAATATCTTTCCACCATTTTAACTACTCATAGTTTCCCCCTGCCCTTGATCCAAATCATGAGGAGTAAGTAATGCCTCTCTCAGCACAATTCAAGATAACCCATCATTATCAGTTGTCTGAGCAGTCCTTCACGCCAGCAGGCAGTCAGATAAGGCACTTCTAGCCAGGCGCTGGTTTATAAAAGGCCAAAGTAGCATCTTTTAAAAAGATTTATATTTGATTCCATACCTTACTCCAGAGATACCTTCTTAATCCTCGAAAGGAGTCAAGCCCTCATTCTAGAATTCTCAGTGTTAAAACACAAAGTTGCTCGAATTCCCCCTCCTAGCAAAGCCATCATTTCAATTCTTAATGTGTAGGATGAACGTTCTTCTCCACAGTCGCCAAGCCTCTACACCAAGTGTAAGGTGTGTTTTCTTTGAGTTAGTACTTATTTTAGCCAAAATCACAGAACAAACTCAGCATCTAAACAGCACTGTATCTGCGGGTGTGCAAAGAAAATCTACTGTACTGAAATTGTCACTAAAAGAACAATTACTCAGTGAGTTAACCGTTTAAATATGGCCAGTGGCTCAAACTGCAAAAGGCTCATTCGTAACAGCAATTATTTAAAAAATGGGTATTTCTATAACCACATTAAAAAAAATACCTAACAGACTAGTGAGTTAAAAAGAAATCCTTTAACCAAGCAAATGAAATACCAGCAATAATCTGTACTCATTAAAGGTAGTTGGTTCTTACTGAATTAAAATCAGGTTCCTCCGCCTTCAGTAACTACTTACTATTAACACAGCTGTGAAATCAGATGAAATCAAATTTGAATTGCAGACAATTAATTTTAAAATAAGTATTACCTGAACACTTAGCAGCACAGACCTACATTTTCTATGAAATATTTGCAAGAACTTGACACAGATGCAAGTGAATAAAACATCTATCTAAAAATACAGTATTTAGCAATGATAAAAATAATTGAGATAGAGCAAAGGAAACACAGCACAAATGAGCTTTTCCAACACGTCTTAGCATACAAACAAGTATATCTTGCAAAAAGGAGTACTGGGTTTCCTGAGGTTCCCCCGGTGCCCAGAGGCAGAAGGGAGAAGCAAGGAGGTCCCTAAAATGAAGACATCCACTGAAGGAGGAACTGTTCAGCTCAGCAGCCTCGGAATAGCAGGTTCAAAGCCAACAAAGAGTTAAACACCTAGGCTAGCTCTGTAATGAATGCTTAGTAAGTTTGGCCAAGGAATATCAAGTAGATACCAGGGCTAGAGCAACCGCTAAAGGGATGGCCTCCTTGAATCCTATTTGCATAGCAATGAGATGTCACAAAGGCATTAAGTCTGAAACTGCAATGCTGTTTCTAATCCATGCTTTATTTTGTTGTGACATGAAGCAAACTGCTTTTTAAAGTAAAACAGAAATGATTCCAGCAATTTAGGAACAGGGGAGGGTGCAGGGAAGGCGGAACAAGTATAGATTATAAAATAGACTGGAAAGTAGCTATGCAAAAAGCTACGAAAGTCACTCTGGGAGCAAAACCAGCTGGGAAAACAAAAAAAAACCTGAAAAAACAAAACAGTAAAATAGTAACTTTCAAGGATATTTCAGAAGTGAGACCAGGTAAGTAAGTTGCTGGCTTTCGTCAACTAATCCATGTTACTTGGGCCAAGAATAATGCAAGTCTGCTCACAACAGACAAAACATCAATAAAATGAGCCAAACTCTCCAAAGTGTATCTGTTACAGCCTCAGGCTGTTGCCTATAATGATGCGAAAGCCTTCAGATACAGTTGGGTGTTTGTTTTTGTTTTGTCTTATTTTATTTTCAGGAATTGTGCTTGCAAGTATTATTATCATTAGCTAATACTAAGGGAGACTGGGGGATTTTTTCCTTTACTGGGGATTTTTTCTCTTTAATATACTGGATTAAATTACACATACAGCTAAGGCCGCAAAGAGAACAACGGGAAAACGGCATTGAAATCAAGCTTTTGTAATAAAGCACTTACAAAATGAAAAGGCATTCAACAAAATCATGAATACTCAAGGTCTATCTATATTTTTTTAAAGGAGACTACTTCTAAGCTTCAAATGTCATAAATTCATTTCTCTCCAAGAGTCTTATGCATCAAATTCAAACCCAGTCACAGTACAATTAAATGAAAAAAAAAAAAATAAAACAAAAAAAAATCTCCTCCACAATGCCTTGAACATGCAACTTACCCAGTTACGGTTGTTTTCCTGCTGTATTTACCGAAGAACATAGAGATTTTTACTCATTTCTGTCACAAAGGCAAAATGAAGTTTTAGCTGCCTGTTACTCAAATCCCTGAACCACCTTTCCGAAAGCATAAAAAATAACTCTCTTATTTTGTGATTCTGACAGAACCTCAAGTTATTCACCAGACCATACGAATCTACTTCGGGCAATGAAATTAATATTTCAGTAAGTCTTCTTCCATGAAACAGGAAGCCTTTTAGTAATGACCTTGGACCGGATAATAGGAAAGGCAAGAAAAGCAGGGTCCAAAGCCAGAGGGTAATTGTGATTCAAAGACTCTTTTATGCAAATAAGACCCCTAATCATGCTAATGCAATTTTCTACATTTTATCTTCCATCTTTTTATTTACATTCAGCTGAGAAGCCAAAATCAGAAAAGAGCAGATTTCCGGCTTCTTGATCCAACCTGTCCTGTGCAAACACAGCATTGGAGAGCTGCAGGACTGTCACCAGGCATCTGACAGCCCACTCTCAGAAGTAATGTGACAGAACTCAGAACAACCCCACTATGCTAAAGTTAGTTCCAGCAAGTGGTAAATGACTCCAGCAGGGTGCAGTAACCCACAATGATTGGGCACTGGTTAACATTTCCATTTCCTTTTGTGTTATCAGACTCACCTGGAAGGGAAAAGTTATTTCCAAGAGCGAGCATCCATACTGTTGCCCTGACTCTGGACGCACTCAATGTGCTTCCTGCTGACCTGGGTGCATACTCAAGTTTGCCATGTACTGGCAGGTGTTTTCAGGGGCCGTGTAGTCTGGAGCAGCCTGCATGCTTCCAGCAAGATCACTATGGGGTTACGGTAACTATGAGTAAGGCTGGGGACAGGCCAGGAACTCAGGCCTCCACTAAAGGAGAGAAATAGCTGTTGGGTGAGCAGAGGCATAAGGAGCACAGGTTGTAAAGTTAGACAAAGCCAAATTAGAATCCTGACTCTGACACCTCCTGAACCATGTAACCTTGGACAAGTCACTTACCAGCTTTGTGTCTCAATTTCTTCATCTGGAAAGTAGAGATAATAATAGTACTTGCCTCAGAGAGTTGTTGGGGGATAAATGAGAAAATATATGCAAACCTCTTATCACTGTTAGTTGTTATTAAGAAATACAAAGACATATAAAGAAATTGTAATAAACAAACCCAAGTTACTATTACTAATACTGACACTAATTTCTTTTCAATAGTCTATCAATTCTATCAATTCAATGCCTACTGACCAGCAGGAAGTTTGGGAGTGTTCTGTTTTTCAGGATTCTTTATCCGCATTTTCCTTTTTTTCAAGTTTCTCCCATAAATTTGATTATCCATACAGTAAAACTGGGATAATAAAACAGCCCGTTGTTGTTAACCTATGCAGGTATTTGTCATTGTCATCCTTATGATTATCCAAAGGCTGCAGGGCAGTACGGCTCTGTGCCCACTTCTCAAACTTGGTTTAAAAGCAGTTACGTCAATGGTCCTCAAAGCGCCTGAATAAACAGGACGAAATCATGCGGAGTTTGCACCGGACCTTCCCCATCTCTAACAGGTCAGTCCATGACAAATAAGCATACAATCTCAGCAAAAAAAATTACACTTGCTATGGAAACAAAACTTCAAAATAGGTGCCGCAGTCTCTCTTCCAAGCCAGTTGCCACCTCTGATTTTCTCTACATAGAAATTCTAAAGATGTCCCAGAGGATATGGTTGGGGCAACTTTTAGATGTGTCAGTTTTATTTATTTTTTTAAAGGCTTTATTTATTTATTTTAGAGAGAGAGACAGCATGAGCAGGAGGGGCAGAGGAAGAGAGGGAGAGAGAATCTCAAGCAGACTGCACGCTGCGGGCAGAGCCTGACATGGGGCTCAATCCCAGGACCCTGAGATCACAACCTGAGCTGAAACCAAGAATCAGATGCTGAACTGACTGTGCCACCCCAAGAGGGTCAATTTTTTTTTTTAAAGATTTTATTTATTTGTTCGACAGAGATAGAGACAGCCAGCGAGAGAGAGAACACAAGCAGGGGGAGCAGGAGAGGAAGAAGCAGGCTCATAGCGGAGGAGCCTGACGTGGGGCTCGATCCCATAATGCCGGGATCACGCCCTGAGCCGAAGGCAGACGCTTAACCGCTGTGCCACCCAGGCGCCCCCCAAGTGGGTCAATTTTAATTTTGGGGAGAAAATTGAAATATACTGATTGCTAAGTAATTTAAAATATTATTTCATGTTTAAATAAACACATTATGAATAGACTATAAAAGTCACATAAAGCTTTAGAAAAAAACACTCAGCCCTCAAAGAAATCTGACTGATACCATGGAATATTTTTGCACTGCACCACCAAGCTCTGAGAGTATGAGACCCTCCTCCTCTCTTGGTACAAGGATTTGTGTGGCTACATTTAAGAAGTTCTGGTTGTAGAGGAGAGCTGTGGATTCAAATCCCAGTCCTGCCAACTGAGGTCCATGACCTTGGTTCAGCTTCTAGCCATATCTTTGTTACCCATGCAATAATGATGCTGGAGCACGTGACTGGCTCAGTCGGTTCAGCATCTGCCTTCGGCTCAGGTCATGATCCCAGGGTCCTGGGACTGAGCCCTGCATTGGGCTCCTTGCTCAGTGGGGAGCCTTCTTCTCCCTGTCACTCTGCCTGACACTGCCCCTATTTCTTCTCTCTCTCTGTCAAATAAATAAATAAAATCTTTAAAAAATTTAAAAAAAAAAAAAAGAAATAATGATGCTAACAGCCACCTCCTAGAATACAGTGGATGCTGGAACAAAAGTATGTCTACAAAGAGCCCGATGCAGTAGACACTCAACAAATCTGAGTCACTGTCTTCTCCCCCCTGCCACTCCGCCTTTCCTACTGGTTATTTAGGGTCTCAGATCATAATGATGCTTAGAACTCCACCAGCCATCACCTACAATTTCTCAAAGATGTTAAATCAGGGGCACCTGGTTGGTGCAGTCAGTTCAGCGTCTGACTCTTGGTTTCAGCTCAGATCATGATCTCAGGGTTGTGAGATCGAGCCCCGTGACAAATTCGGCACTCACTGTGGAGTCTGCTTGAGATTCTCCTCTCCCTCTCCTTTGCCTCTCCCACTCATGCTCTCTCTAAAATTAATAATAATAATAATAATAATAATAATTTAAATAAATAATAGTAAAAATAAATAAAAGTAAGAAAATAAAAAGATACTAAATCAGTCCAGCATTGAAAACCTATACATCTTATTCGTTTACCCACTTGGCAAATATTCATTAAGCATCTACTTGGTGGCAGACGCCATCTACGAGTGAAAGGGCTCAGGAGGCAAGAAAAGAGTGAGAAAATACACCATTCCAGGTCATTTCACAGAAGTGTTTTCCATGACAGTGAATGGCTGCAGAGCCTTCTCAGCTGGGAGAAGGAGAAGCAATGACAAAACACGCTGGTATCCCAGGTAATTCCAGCATAGTTTAATGCTCTCACCAGCATTCATTAGGACACCGGGGTCCCAATTCAGTTCCCATCAGGGATATTAATAATGACCAAAAGCTATTAGTGAGGCTAAGAAAAAGAAATGAAAAGCCCCCAGACCCAAACAAAGAAGGCTTCCAGCAGCAAAGAGCAACCAAGAAGAAATTGCTGGAACTTGGTCACCAGTGATTCATCTCTGCAGCCTGCCCATTTACTCTCTTTCCAGTTCAGTGGTAACAGCGATCACACCATTTAGACTCAGCACTCAGACTGCTCCAGCCTGTCCGGAAATCTGCATGGAAGCAAAGGATCAAAATGCCTTTTCATCTAAAGAACTGTGAATTAACTCTCTGCCTTTTTAATTACTCTCAATTACTTTCCCACTATTTATAAGGATTTTTTTTTTTGCATAACAAAATCCAACTCTAATCAATATATGCAGTATATCCCAGCTGATTAGTGTAATTCTTGCCCCACCATGATGCTGGAGTTGTGCCAGCCTTACCCAGCACACAATTAAATGTCTGGTAATGCCTGCTGCTACCCAGCAGGCCTCATGAGTTAATAGGGAAAAAACGGGATTCACATTTGCCTCTACCAGCCCCTAAGTGCCCTCGCTCTCTCTCATCTGCTTGTAGACACGTACAAAGTGTGACTGGAGAAATAAAGGCCTGGAATAATCACACAAACCTAAAAGACACAGGAGCATAAGAAAAGGATCTCCAAAGTCTAACTCATCATCTCCTCATTTCAGTAAATCCTTCCAGAAATAAGATATCACTCTTCTCACCCTCTATTCCAATACTGAACTGTGAGAGCACATTCTACGTACAGAGAAGATTCAGGTATCTAGACCCACCTAAATCCAATATTATGAATTATGTTCAGTGTACCTTCACGCCAATTTTCAAATAAACACAAATCACTTAATAAGAAATTAAGAGCATTACACACTTCTCATGCTTCCATGGATTTGGTGTTAATGAGATTTTGTTTGTTAAGCTCACAGAATGACAAAGTGTCTAAAAGACAGACACAGCCTTTTCCAATTCCCATTCATTCAAGAAACAGTTATTGAGCATTTTTTGCAATACGACATTCCCAACACACACACCTGTTCACATGCTGATTTTACCAGCCTGCCCCTCAAATAATGCTTTATTGCAATAGAATTGAAAAAAAAAAATAGGAATTTGGAATTTTACAAGACTTACATTTTAATCTAATCTATGACTATCAGCCAGGTAATCTCATACATTCATTCTTACACACTATGTGCCTGACACTGTAAATCCAATGCTTTAAAGCAAGATTCTCTTGCCCACAAAGGTCAGAACTGAGTAAACAGTACCCGTGGGAACCTCCATGCCTCAGTATACACTGGGATGGTGTGTTAATTGTACGCTAGTGTAACAACAGTTACAGCACACGTGTTTACAAATGATTTGATTTCTAAATGTAAATTAGAAAGACTCCAAGGATCATTGTAATAACAACATTGTTATGTACGTATGTATTCTCTGCTTTCTGGAGACAGAAAAAACTCAGCACTTCCAGTGTATTTCACCTTTGACTGTGAACATTAATTTCTATGCGGCTGTAGCATTAGGTACAAACTCCTCTATCAGGACCTCCTCGAAAGCAAAGTGGTGCACCTCAAAGGTAACCAGATACTTGGGTGTGTCTACGATGCCTTTTTGATGTATTCGCCACACTCCTTGAAAACTTACAAGGAGCCACAGCTCTGACAGGTCAGCCAATCAAGAACCTGGGTGTGTCTATGCCCGGAGGATCTTTCCTTGGACTAGAAAATGTGGACCTCAAATACACTACATCCCACCAATATCAGAATCCTAATGCAGCCCCAGTACCTCAGAGATAGGTTTTCATATTTGGCCATGGATGTTCCACTGTGAAGGTCAATGATACACTATTCAAGGTGAACATCAACGGATATGGTCATTCAGTTTTAAATATTTAAACACTGCTAAGATCCAGCAACGATAAGAGTGGAGGAGTAAAGGTTAATGTAATGCTGCTGAGCCCTGGGAGCGATGGTCTCTAGGGGGGAAGAGACACCAGCACAGGTAAATTCAACAAGGCAGATGATATTAGGAGCTATAACAGTAATACACACTGTAGTGGGGACGTGAGTGCAACAATGTGGAAAAGCAATGCAGGAGGTAAGGTTGAGGCAAACCTGCAGGATGGCATAGGGCTCCAACTAATGACCACAGGGGCAGGGTGGATACATATAGAGGGGCCAGCAGCCACTTAGGAGAGCAAAAAGTAGGAAGGAGCCCTGCAACAGGTGAGAAGCTCTGAGCAATCACGTCCACTTCTCTGGACGGTCCCAAGTCTGGGAACAGGAGAAATCCTTATTCAGTATCTTCACATAGAGCTGATATGGTCAGAGGTGTGATTCTGGATAGGACTGGCCTAAGCCCACTGCCCCAGAAACTCTTCAGCTTTCCCATTTCTGCAATCACTCCAAAATGAGCTGGACTTTTCTCTCCTAACTCCAGTCCCACTCCAACTTGCCCCTCCCACTTCCCCTCTGATGCTTCTCCTCAAAGCAGTGCTGAAGGAAAAGGTCACACTCTTAACTTTCAGACCGTCACATATTTGAAAATAAAATATATTTCCCAGATGTGTACCATCTTGCCTTTCTCTGAGAAATCGGATATACGAAAATTTAAAGTTAAAAAACAGACAAATTAAGGAGAAACAAAATATTCTTTAGAAAAGAATGTGCCCCAGGATCTGCTTAAATAGTGAGTTTTCCCTAATTGAATGCATTTAAAATGTGATTTGCTTTGAAAAATGTGATTTACGCTCATGTTTAAAAACGTTATCTATTGTATAAGAGCAATCTAGGCTTATTCACTTTGATTATTATAATAACCACTGATGAGCTGTGTGAAAATGGCAGATTTCATAAAATACCTGTTATCTCCCTCCCTCTCGGAAGAGGAAGTAGAATATGTTATTAATCCTACCTATTTAACAGAAATATACAGAGTGTAAATCAGACTATGTGCACTGCTGAATAAAACTTGGGAATAAAGCAATGCCCATAAATAATTACACATATAAACTCTACACTTCCAAAGTAAAAGAAGATTATCTACTTATTGGAGAATTTAGGAAGATCTAGGAAATTGATCTGGCTATATAATATGTTTTCACCTTACATTTCCCAAACAATTGCCTGCATTGCATAATTCCTTCATAGTAGTAGCTGTCCTCTGAACATAAATGAGGCATTAGAGTCTCATTGTTAACTCAGGCACTTCCAAGCAGATGAGGTCACTTCAACTCAATAAAAGATTGCTTGTGTCATCTTTCTGACTTAGGGCACACATGCCTTCTGTCCTTTTCTGGACCTACCTAGGTAAACATCATGCAGTCGAGAAAGCTAACTTTTCAAGGGTCAGGCACCGCATTTGTTTAATATGCTTTCATGCAAAATCAGTCCAAGGTCATTAGAGCACTCAGTACACTTTTGCCAACAACAGATTTGAAGAACCAACGTAGGGCCTCAGAAAGACTAACAGTATAATGTGTACTTACTTCGCCCAGGCTGCAATGATCTGCTACGTCTCTAGGAAAGATGGAATGGTAGATTATTTTAGACAGCTCCTCAAGAAACATACTTATGAAGATGAGGAATTAAGAAATCTTATAAAACTAGCTGTTTACATTAACACCGTTGCAAGAGAGAGCTAAAATTTAAATTGTAAACAAGTAATGACAAATCCTCAAGGATTTGGTGAGCCGTGTTTCTCGCATCTTCACTTGCTGTCAACATTCCCAATTTATTTCTTTACTAATTGTGGCACTTTCAAGCATTTATAACCATCAAATGCAGTTCAAAAAGAAATCTATCCCACAACAAGGATATTTAAAAAGAAAAGAATTTCTCAGTCTCGGGATGCCTGGGTGGCTCAGTTGGTCTACCTTGTGCTCAGGTCATGATCCCAGGGTCCTGGATTGAGTCCCACACTGGGCTCACTGCTGAGCGGGGAGTCTGCTTCTCCCTCTGCCTGTTTTTCTCCCTGCTTGTGCATTTGCTCTCTCTCTCTCTTTCTCTAATAAATAAATAAATAAATAAATAAATAAATCTTAAAAAAAAAAAAAAAGAATTTCTCTTATATGACTGGAAACTTTCCGATGGCAACAATCTGGAGTCAAAAGGATTTACATCAGTAACCCACCAACCATAAAACTGAAAAGGACACTGAGAAATGCAGATTTCAGATAAATACAATATAGGGCTGATAGTTACAAAGAAGAAATTAACCTCACAAATTACTTTTAAACTACCAGAGCAAAAATTCCACCATGAATTTCACTTCCCCATACTTGTTTTTCAGAGGTTACAAAGCCCTGCCTGATGTTTTTTTGGTGATACTTTATAATGTTAGGAAGTATCATGGGCTCACTCCATGGGGATGGCCATCAATGAGAGAAGCAAAATTATCCTAATCAGTTGCAAAGTCAAAAAAAAGCACACATCACTGAAGTCAAGAAGCACAAAATGGCAAATGATCAAGTTCCAACAGCTAGAAAGATCCAAGACATTATGAGCTTTTAATGAGTGAAACATGCCATGAGAAAGAGACCTTCTGTCAATAAATCCAAATCCTGGTTCACTAATTAAACCATCTAATACAGTGTCTGAATATGTAGACACCAGACTTCAACATTTCTTAATTATATTCAATTCCAGGCATATTTTTCCATTTAATTGACATTCTGAAATGCCTTTACAGTCCTATCAGATAGGTACCAAATTCTCAAAGGAGATTACTACACACTTCTGAATTCTGATTCATCTGATTGAAATTGTTATTTTGAAACTTTCCTTTGAAATGTGGAAAAGATTCACACCCCACTTTGTCCATAACTCTAGCAACATTAAGGTCATCTGTCTGCACCTGGACCACTTTCTCGTGTACATTTCTTGCTAGTGGGGCTCTCTACAGCCAGGCCAAACTTACAAAACCGTAGCTACAAACCCTGGGACCACAACCATGTGAATCACACAACACACCCCTCCACCACAGCACCAACCGCCATCATTTAGCCACCACTTAGAGCCAGACACACAATCTTAAACTGCAGCCTTAGACACAGATTTTAATGCTCCAAATATTTTTTTCAGATGCTCAAAACATTAGTCATATACTTAGACTTTAAAAAAAAATCAACAAAATGTCATTTGCAATAGATGGTCTAGGTTTCAGAAAAGACCAACTTACTCCTCTACCACTCCTTGCAAGACGCAGTCTAATTCCACTTTTGAAGCACACACACACACACACACCACACACACACACACGTATGCCATGTTTATCTGATAGAAAAAAATGACATTTATACTATCATTAGCCACATTTGTCACTAGATTTAATCTGTATTATCTGGCATGCTTTCAGATGTTTACAAGTGTTAAGTAATGTTCAATCATATTTCCTAGCATTAATAATTTGGGGTTTATTTCAAAATGTGAAACGTAATCACTGCTCCAACGTGTTCACTTTTTAACCTTCCACGGTACTGAAAGGCTATAATTTTTATCAGATTGTTTGGAATTTAATTTAGTTGAAGTCCTGAAGTTACAATTAAACTTCCGGTTAACATTTCATATCTGTGCCTCATTCAACAGCTGAGCTTATCTCCAGCATCTCAAAAAAAAGAAAAGAAATAAAGAATAACTGAAATACCATTTGCAACTGCTCTGCAAAGTACAAATATCAGCAAGTCATGGTGAACATCCACAGTAAAAGTTAGAGCCTTTTCACACACATTCTGGAAGCCAGCACTACCATGCATACTATTTACTTTACTTTATAAAGTATATATATGTAAGTATAACACATAAATATAACATATATATATATATATGTTATAAAGCAAGCAAGAGACATGAATGTTGATTTTCCAAAGGACAGAACACCTCAGAGTTCTCTATGCAAAGCTAATTCATAACTAAGCTTCAGAGGAAAACAGGGAACTAAGAATATTCCAGTACATCAGCCTGTAAGAATGAAGTTGCTTCTTGTGCCAGAAGCATGCCTGCCAAACTTAGTAGGTTCCTTCAACCTCCAGCATGCTGTGATTTTTTTCCCTTAAGTGTACACATCTCTAGCCACAACTAGACTATAAGCTCCTTGAGAACATGAATCGTTTTGATATGCAACACATCTCTTGTAACCCATACAAATAAAAAGAGAATTGAGCAAATATTGATGGATTACACTGAATTCATTCCCTGAATTCAGAAGTACATGAAAAGAGACCCCAGAGCAAGAGTCCAAAATGGAGGGGTGCCTGGGTGGTACGGCGGTTAAGCGTCTGCCTTCGGCTCAGGGCGTAATCCCGGCGTTATGGGATGGAGCCCCATATCGGGCTCCTCCGCTATGAGCCTGCTTCTTCCTCTCCCACTCCCCCTGCTTGTGTTCCCTCTCTGGCTGGCTGTCTCTTATCTCTGTCGCATAAATAAATAAAATCTTTTTAAAAAAAAAAGAGTCCAATATGGAAAGGGGAAGAATTTTTATTCCTGGAGATGTTTGAAGCCTTCGAAATTTCATTTATCAGCACCTGGACCAGCTGTGATTGCTATCGGGAGAAGGAACTAAGGCAAAGTTCAGTAAAATGGAAGATAAACTGACAGTAGGAAACAGAAGGAATGCTAACTGATTGGGAAACTGAGAACCCAAAACTGCAGGAGGATGGAAGCCATGAGCCTCCTAGCTATCTCCTTCACGGCCAGGCCAGCTCATCTTCTACTCCCTATAAATTCCCACGGGCTACCTTCACAGCAGGAGAATGCAGAGCGCAAGTGCTCCAGGTTTCCATTCAGATTCCCTGAGGTCTGGGAGCTTTGGCCAGGACTCAAACTCCATACCTGACGCACAACCTTCGTAGCGGTGCTTGCCCCGGCTACCTAATGAAATCTGCTGGGAGGCTTTAAAAGATACTGATGCCTGGATCCTCCGCCTGCAGATTTGGATTTAAATGGTCTGGATGCAACTTGTGCATCGGTTGTTTTAAAAGCTTTTGGGTGATTCCAAGGTGCAGTTAAGACTGAGAACTGCTTTAGGACCACTTTTGGGAGCCTTGGGTGGTGTGAGACACCTCAAGGAGTTAATGGTGAATAATAATCTGTGGTGCCATAAACAACCCATTAACATTTACGAACACAGCAAAAATGAATGATTCTTTAAAAGGTCTACTAAAGAGTAGTCTATTTACAACGATACTTTTAGGTATTGCCAAAAGTCAACTAAAAAAATTCCAGAATTGTTGATATAACCACTAGAAAGACAGGGTGTGTATAATTCAGGGAGGAAGGGGGGGGGTACAAACATGCATCTGAAGGCAGGCTCCCAGACATGATTAAAACACGGAAGGGTCCTCTTCCAAGTTGGGGGTGGATGGACAAAAGGATAATGAAAAAAAACGGCCTGAATAAATTCTGGTATCTTCCCAAAATACTGAATAACATTCCAATAGCCTATGTGGCCTGTTCAGTGATTATGTTCTTCCAGAAAAGAAGCCCTGTCCTAAAGAAATTAAAGAATTAATGTTGTAATATCTTGCCTATATAAGGTTTCACTAAGAATTACTAAATTGGATTATATTCACTCTATAGTCCTATAGTCCTAAAAGTTGACCTTTGCTCTTATTAATCTCTCCCTTGTACTCTTGTCAATTAACAAATATGGCCATGTGTTGATTTCTAGTTTGCACACATTAGGGTAGCTCTCATCTTCCCAACAGAATAGTACACAGAAGCAAAGGATATATTTTACTTTGACAAAGGCTATATCTAAATTCTGCCCACTGCCTTGCAAAGGGAGGTAGGGTGACTAAATACTACTGAAAAGAAATTTAAAAGAAATTAAAAAATGAATTTTTTAAAGAGATAAAAGAAACAAGGAAAAATAAGAAAAAGAAAAAAAGTGAAGCTTTTCTTAAAGAAACAAAAATAAAGGAAATGACTTTAAATTCCATGTGACTTTACAGAATAAACACAAAGGGGTAAAATTTAAGACACACAAGGGCAAGAGTTAATTAAACAAATTTCTTTTATTAAATGGAGGCTAAAATTCAGTCTTGAAAACCTGTAAGTTCAGAAAGGTGAAATACTAAAATCTGCTCAAGGATCCTTCTCAAGGTCCCCTACACAACTTTTCTGCCCAGACAAGGCCACATTCACATAAAACATCACCAAAGGGAGGACAATCCTACAACCCTCCCCAGGCCTCCTCCCAGGTCTCCTATTCATACATATCTACCCAGTGAAGGAAACAACACATTTCCATTATATGAAGGGTTTGATCGTTGGTTTTGAAATTTGTGCTCTATTTTCTCTGACCATCATCAGGCCAGTAAATCCATTCTCAAATTTCTACCCTTTCTACTTAATACAAATATATCTCAATCCTAGAACAGGCTAAAATTAAGACTAACCTAGAAGTGCCAGTCCAATCCAGAGAGACTAGAATGGTCATTTGTCACTGTTACATGTAACTGACAGACTATTTTGGTCGACCAGAAACTGTCTGAAAGCCGCTAGACAAGTGTCAAATATGTTCTCAATAAATTCAATCTGTGGCATTCAGCTGAATCTTTACATTTTTGTTTCTTTAAGGAAAGGCAAGATGTCCTAAAATTAGTCTTAGAAATTTGGGGAAAAGGAGGCAACGTAAACAAAGAAAGACAAGAGCTTATTAGAGGAGCAGATACTCTTCAACTGACAGAAAATCAGTGTTTGAGAATCCTGTAGAATCAAATTGGCCAAAACAGAGAAAAGATATTTACCCTCAAGGTCTTCATCCAGGAAGTCACGTAAGCCACAAGTATCTATTTTGTGCCTCTTAGGCAGCAGGCACTGTGGTCAACCTCAAGAGGACAAACTTATTAAACACAAACCCAACCCCCACAATTGGGTAGAAGGATTCCCAAAATGACATATGCAACAACTACAGATTGAAAAGTATTTCAGAAAACTTTATCAATAAGCAAGGCAATATATACAGGGGGAGCATTTCTGCTTTTAACATCTATGGAAATCAGGGGATCTCTTCTCTGCAGGAAGGAATTAGGCAGGAGACATGGCCCTCCCTCTAGGTCTGTCAGATCCCTTTCTTTTAAATTTCCATTCCTCCCTGGTGTTTGCCACAATCAGCAAAGACAAGGGTTCAATAGTCCTTCCCCAGCAATCAAAGGAAATCAATCTGAATGGCCCAGCCCACCTGATCCCATCAGATGATCCCCACTCAATGCTCCACCAGCCCAAGGAAAAAAGCCTAAGAATGACCCACTGTGGAAGAAACCAAACACCCCCAATATTATCCTTTGCCTCTAGCCCCAGAAGGAAAACCCCACCCACCAGTTAACCTGACAGATGTGGGTTATCAATGAATGCCACACCCAACTCCACCAAGGGTAAGATAAAACCACCTTGGTCCTATTTGCATTATGAGCTATAAATATAGTATAACACAACAGCCACTGGGAGCACTCCTCCGGGCAGCTGGTAATGACTAAATATCCTCTCCTCGCTCGTAATTGCCTACTTCTTTCTATTGAACATAATTCATCAGTCAGATTACAGCAGGTCATTCTGCAACATATGAAGAAAGCAAGGATAACATAACCTGACACATCAAAATGTTCTTCTGCGAGCAGCCTGAAGAGCTGCTTTATAAAAAGCTGTGAGCTGGCAAAATAACCATATAGCATACAGGTCAGTGGGCAGCCACTCTGCTTATTGCTACTCATTTCATTTTTGAGTAGCTCAGCACAACTGTAATTGCTAGTTAACAAACAGACTGGGTCCTGACTATTTAAAAAATTCCCAAAATGGCTCTGCCAGGAACCAAAATAAATAAAATGCAGGGCGAAGAAAAAGCAGGGTGGGGATGCTGATAGCCAGTCACTGGTCAACAAACACTGGCTGTGAAAATCCTGCAGCCACAAGAGATGGAGTCAGCCCAGCAGCCACTGATTTCTGATCTCTGAGCCAGCTGCCTTTCATGTGGAGTTCTCTGTGTGGTTAAGATATGAAGACATTATAACTGGACAGTTCTGGGAACTTTCTCATCCCAGTGCACTGTGCATAGAAACTGGCCCCCAGCACCATTCATTGTCCAAGTTCCAAAAAGGCAACCACACGGATTCATGATTAAATATCAGCATTCGGTTTAATTCTAAGAGACAACTTTTCTCCTTGTAAAATGTTAAGAACCCTTCCCCCACTCCAACCCTATTAGGAAAAAAAAGCACATCAAAGCGCTCAAGTTATTATGCATTTTTTTGTCTTTGTCTCTTGGCGCCCTGGTTTTCTTGGCTGTTCTTTATTCTCTCACTGCTCAACCGCTCCAATTTAGGAATAAGAACTTAAAAAAAAAAAGAAAAAGAAAAAAGAAAGAAAAGCAGGAGCAGTTGCCTCTGTGCAATTCCCAGGATTCTGCAGAATCTCCATCTCTCAATCTCTTCTCTCCTTCTTCCTCCTCCATCCCCTCCCTTCCCTGCCTTCTCAGATTCAAATCTTCACGTCACAAACCAGAAGAGCATTCAAGCGTTCGGTAAACGTTAAGAGTTAAATTCAGTGCTTGAAGGTAGAGACAAAATCTGGGCTCTCCTTAGTCGACACTGACAAACGGGCACCTCAAGTCCTCAATTCCTAGATGGCGGGCTTTCCCGTTCCACCACCTGAACTTGCCGCCTGGATCCCAGGCAAAGTCGTCTGCAGTCTTTCTGGCCGGTTCTCAGCCTCTGCATGTATTTTAACTCGGCCCGGGCGCAATCGGAGAATCTAATCCTAGCAACAAAGCCAGGAGCACAAAACACCGTGATGAACTGGTCGGCCTGCTCCCCCGCCCCCTTCCTCCCACCGCCCGCGACTCGCCTTTGAAAAGACAAGCGTTGGGGCCAGAAAATTAATACGTCCGAAGCTAGCTAGAGAAAAGCGGCGGAATACAAAGTGGCCAGGAGCGGTCTGGGTTTCGTTGTTTGTTTACGTGTTATCTTTTTAAACAAGGACCCACCGAGGTGAACCCGGGCTGCTCGAGCCCTGGGTGGGAGCGTCGAACAGCCCCGGGCGCCGCGCAGACAGCTCGCCCCCCGCCCCCTCTCCCGCCAGGCTGGGGCCAGGGTGAGTGGGGGAGGTTCGCGCGGGTTTGTCTGACACTTGTAAATGGAAGTGGGATCCAACTTGGAAAACAAACGCGCCGGAGTCTGGGGGCGGGGAGGAGCGGGAGGAGGGTTGAGGAGGAGAAAAGACTCTTCCATCATTTGCGCGGTCCGCGCTTCCCTCCCTCCCGCCGCGGCTGCCGCAGGTTCGCCCAAATCCGAAGCGGAGTCCCAGTGGGCGCGCGGCGGTGGCGAGACAGGGCCGGGGGCCCAGGCGGGCCGAGTGGGCAAGCCGCCACCCGCCGCCGCCACCGACCACCGCCGCCGACCGCCCACGCTCCCGGCCGCTGGCGCCTCTCCCGCCCGGGAGCCTCTCCTAGCCCCCCAGGGCCATCTCGCCCGGTCACCGCAGCCTCGCTCTCCTCACATCCATTCAGGGACCCCTTCCGCTGCCCGGTTGGCCCCCATTATTATAAGGAGCTGCAGCCGCAGGATGCCATCACCACCACCACCACCCCACACACATACACACATCCCGGGGGTGCCCCCCTTTCCTCTTGTCGCAGGCTACCCTAGAAGCTCCCTCAGCTCGCGGCCAAACTCCCGCCACCCCCTCATCCCAGCCCCAAGCGCGCCGCCGCCCACGACAGCGGAGCAGGGAAAGTGCACAATAAAAGTTGCTTTCCGCGAAGCCTTAATCCAGGTCAATGTTTAACCATCTCGGAAAGCACGCGCGACAAAAGTCAGTGGAAGAGGGGAGGGAGGACTAGACCACAGCACCGCTAAAAATACCCGGGCTCGCCGCCTCGCGCACACCCGGGGGCCGGATGCACTTTAGCTCAGCGACCCCCACTGGCGAAATCCTGGCGCGCATGGAGCGCCGCGCGAGGACGGTCCCGGCCGTCTCCGCTGCCTCCTGGCCGCTCCCCTCAGACCCCGACCCCGGCCCCGCACCCACACTCGTCCCGGCTAGGGGGTCCATCCACACCCACCCGCGAAGGGGCCCCCTGCGCAGAGCTGGCGCGCCCTCGCGTTCCCGCCTCCCGACGCAGAGAGGGAGGCAATGAACCCCCGGGGCGGTCAGACCCGCGCTGCTTTCTTCTCAAGACAAGCAACCTTCACGCGTGCAAGCCGGCCCGCCAAAAATCATGCACTCTCCCTAGACGCTCTGCTTCCTTCTCCCTGTAGAAGAGGAAAAATCCTCCCTCCCCGGCACTCTGTTAAAAGCTGTCGCCCCAGTCCGAGAGCCGCTGCCTCTCAGAACATTTCACCCTGCCGGTGATCCCCGCAAGCCGGAGTCAAGCGTGGCGCTGACTTGCAGACAGTCCAGAACCTCCTTCCCCTCCCCGGCTAAAGTGGGTCTGGCTCCCCTGCTCCGCCCTGCGCCTCGCCAAACCACCACCCAACTTGCGCCTGCAGGTCGCCCAAGTGCATCCATCGGCATCTGAACATCCCCGCTGCAACCCGACAGGCACCGGCTACCAAACAGGCTAGCCGCCTGGATTCTCTCATCCACCTGCAACCGGCGTCCGGGGCTTGAGGGACCCAGGGATAGGTGCCCGGATACCCAAGCCTCCTCGCGGCCCTCCCCAAATCCTCAGCCTCAAACTTGGCCAACTCTCCATGCCAACCTCCCGGCTGCTGCCGCAGGACCGAGCCTCTCTTCCCTCCTGGCGGCGGCGGCAGCGGCGGCGACTCGGAGCCGTGCCGAGGCAGGAACTTTACAAGGTGAAAAGTTTCCCCACGCGCTCCGCCGGCTCTCGCTTCCCTGAGCCCACCTCTCAGCCCATTTGCACCGGCAGCTGGAGCTGTGCTCCTGGAGGCGCGCTTCATCCGGTGCACCCGGCAGCCAAATAATCACGCTAAAATCCCCACGCACCCTTGCCTTCGCCGGTGATCCACGGCTCCACCAGGCGCTGTCTCCGTGGTCTTCCTCTCCGAGCGCTCCAGCCCAGGACGAGCCG
Source organism: Ailuropoda melanoleuca (assembly GCF_002007445.2). Taxonomy (NCBI): domain Eukaryota; kingdom Metazoa; phylum Chordata; class Mammalia; order Carnivora; family Ursidae; genus Ailuropoda; species Ailuropoda melanoleuca. The sequence continues at coordinate 38,261,745 of NC_048225.1, forward strand.
ACCACCCGGCCGCCGCCGCCGCAGTGCCCGCCGCGCGCTCTCCGGGACTGGAGCCGCGGGCAGAGGCGCTCGCCGTTCGGAGGCTCGCAGGCGGAGGAGGGGAGCCGGGAGGAGGAGAACGGCAGCGGGAGGAGGGGGACGGGGCGCGAGATCCCAATCCGCAGCCCAGATCACAGCGCAGCCTGCCGGGAGCAGGGCCGGCTCTCGTGTCTGCTCGGTGCTGCCGCCGCCGCCGCTACTGCTCGCCGCCTGGCTGCTCCCAGCAACCCCATCACAGCCGACGCCGACGCACAGCCAAGCCCCTCTCTCGTCGCCCCCCTCGCTTTTCTCTCGCTGTCTCCTCCTCCCAAACCGCGAGCGAAAAGGGCGAGGGGGAGAGAAGCCTCGGCGTCCGGGCTGACTCGCGATCTCGGAGCGCCGCGCGGGGGGAGAGGGGGCGGGCGGGGAGGGGGTTGTGGGAGAGGCGCGGCGAGCTGGAGGGCGCTCCCGGCGCCGGGCCTGGAAGCTGGACTAATTTTAGAGCTCGAGTCTTCCCCCACCAGTCTCTCGGGGCTCGAGGATAACACCGCGGTGCCTTCCTGCCTCGCCTAGAGCGCGGTGCCGGCTTCAGGGAGCGCACACACACCGCTTTCAGTCGGATCAGCACCACTGCCCCGCGCAGAGATCAAGCTCACGTTACTCTCCGAGGGCAGATGAGGAAACTGAGGCACGTCGAGGTTAAAATGGCTTAGCTAATATCCCAGGGTTAGTTCCTAGCGTGAAGACTAAACCATCACACGTTGCGCCTAGATTCCAAAAGTGCTTCCCAGACAGGGCTCCTACGTACTACTTTGAGCATGTTTGAATCCTGGGGTCATCTGATTCCCCGTGGGGGGGGGTGTATTCTACTAAAAAGATAACGGGGTGCATTTTCTTCCTTCCTTCTCTGACCCCCAAATGGTATTAAACGTTTTTGTAGAAATGAAGGAGAGCTACTCTGAAGAGAATGAGTGATTCATTTGCGGCTTGAGTTGCAGCTCCAACCTGTCATACTCCTGTTCCAGTAACTTCTGCGCCTGCACCCCTCCTAGTACTCGCAGGCCACACCCACACGTCCACACTCTGATGCAGCGGAGCCTACACTGGTTCCCCCCCTCCCCCGCTCTGTGTATCCTCGCACTTCCGCCTTTCTTCCCCAGAAAGCAGAGAGGCAGTCTTAGCACCCGCCTCCCCTCCCCACCTACTTCCCCACACACAGCAACGCACATCTGTCCCGTAAAGCAGCACACAAGCCGGCGCGTGGCCTCAGATGCTCTCTCCCAGGAGCTTTCTCCCCCACTCTACCACTGGCACCCTGGGGAGAGGCGCCCTGGGCCTGCACATCTATTCTCCGGAAAAAATCCTTACTCTTTTTGAACCATGAAATTCTCTCTGGGGTGCGAAGTGGGGGTTGTTACTTGGGGGGCTTTGTGCTCCCTCACTAGACCGAGCCCTTGGAAAAGCCAACTGAGTTTATCTGTCTGTCCTTCCAGCTCCCAGTCTGGGGCCTCTGCCCCAGTGCCACCACACAATGGCCCCACTACTCCCCACAGGTGGAAAGTTCCCCTTGAAAGCCTCCCGCAGCCTGGCTGCCTAGACTGCTCCATAAAGTACCGGCAAGCTCTGGTCACCCTGCCCTGAGAGTTTAATGTGAATACTAAAGAACACTGACAGCTCCCCATACATAAGATAATTCAGAGGTAATCAGCATGATGTAACCTCAGGCCTCATTGTCACAGAAGGCCAGAAGATGGGTCTCCAGTGAGGGAAACCATTCTCAGGGCTAGGAAGACTTACCTGCCCTCCAAAATGTGATCATGTGAATAATTTTATCCTGATTTCATTTTTATTTCAGCATCTTCCGAAGGCACTGAAAACTTTATCAACATATAAATATGTCTCTGGCATGGCATTTTCCTCTGACAACAGGACAGCAGCTAACTGTGTATCAGAGATGTTAATGAATCAATGTATTTCCCACCTGAGTGCTTCTGCTCCTGAAACCAGGCATTTTGGGTAGAGTCAGCTGGTGGTTGTTTGGCCAGTGGGATGCTCAAGGAAGAGCGCTGGCAACGAGACAGGGCATCTTCCACCTTCTACCTGGGAAGACTGCCAGGTGTGTGTAGGTGTGGCGTCTGCTGCTGCTGGTGGTGGTGATGCTCCTGGATTCCAGCTCCTCAGACCGTTCTCTTATGTCTAGGAGGCACCTTACAAATAAGTACAGAAATCTGTCTCAATTTCAGCCTCCCCTCTCCCAAGGCAGTACATTGATAATAAAGTAAACAGGCTTTACTCCCAGGGCAGACATAAGCCATTATAGCCAGTGGGTAAGAGATTTCCTGCAAGGATGATAGAGTGGTTTGTCTAGTGGGACATCCCTCTGGTCATTTAAGACATCCAGAGTACTTCATACTCATTTAATACTGATTGCATTAGAAGACTATTTTCTTCCCTTAAAATGCCTATTGTGTGCTAGTACTGTGGTAGGCACAGACTTGGTAATGCAGTAGGTTTGTGACAGCAGAGAATCTCTTTATCATATTTATATTTCTATCCCCAGTTCCCTACACAAGGCCTGACACATTCAATGAATATTCATCACAAGAATGAACATATAATGAAAGCTGGAGACTCTTCTGCTAGACCCAGTGAATAGCATATACAGGACATTAAAGTCCGCATAGGAAAGGAGGCCAGCAAATGAAAAACTGTGAATCTATGAAAAAATACTGTTACTTTCTATCTCGCACTTCCCATGTACCATTTCAAATTCTCGGAGCCTACCTGTCTATTTTAGGCACTGCAAGAGCAATCAGTTCTAAGTGGGCTTCAGCCAGCTTCACACATTTACAATCTGACAGTGCCTCACTCTAGGCTTCTCTTGCATCTCTCCTCCATCCAGAGGCTCCTTGGTTGAAGTTTTGGTGTAGACTAAAACCCACAAAGAAACATGAGAGATTAAACAGTCTGTGGTAAATCTTTGCCTAGTGGGATATGGGGGCCCATGGATAAATGTTCCCCTTTTTATCTTCTGACAAAGGATTCTGAAATGCGTAATGTAGCGCTCCGTAGATGGTCTTGCTGAATTAAGCAGCCGGTCACCTAAATCAGCGGCCAGCTTGATAACACATCCTTGTAGTGATTCTTCATCCTCGGCTTGTTCCATCCCTGGAATCACCACACTCCCCGGTGAAGTATGTTCAATAAGTCCTTGTGTCAGGCAGGCTCTACTTTCTGGCACCCCCAGGCTAAACACCTGGCTACTGCCACCAATCCAAAATATTTATATCAAGAAAAAAAATAGTTACATCAATGAACAGTCCAACGATTTTTCAAAATGCCCTATAGCACGCATACACACACACACACACACACACACACACACACACACACAGGCTCCTCTTTGTGATCGCTTACATCCTGCCCAGATTTGTTCTTGTTAATCCCAATCATTTTGTTTTTGTGTTCATAAAGTCAATGATCTGGGAAGCAATTGTCTAGTGTGATACTGGAGGCAGTGCCTGGTTTATTGTTAACCTTCCACAAACATTCAGTAATGGTTTCCTTTACAGAAGAGTTTGTTTCCACAGTGGGCTCTTGAGGAAAGTGGTAGAATTTCCCTCAATGAAAGTATTTAATCAAAGGGTAGGTGCTGTCAAGAACTCTGGTAATGCAAATTTTTGAAAACAGATACAATCAAGTGATGCTGTAACAGGAAGTCAGTTTAAGGTGGTCAGTAAGTAAGCCGGCCCTGGAGGGAGGGAGACTGAGTTAGAATTCTCATTTTCCACCTTCAACCTGTTTTATCTGGGCTAAGTTACCTTCCCTAAGTCTCAGTTCCTTATATCTAATATAGGACCTATAATGGGATCTACCTGGTAAGATTATTTTAAGGATAAATGAGATAATTCATAAAAGCATGTGCTCAACACATAGTAAGTACCTAATGCAATTCAACTATTATTATTCTTCTAGAGACAAATCATAAGGCAACTATTTTATATCTTCTGAGCTTAAAGTCAGTGCTCGAAGCAAGAACAAAGTTTCAGACTCTACCACTATCCCTCCCATGCTAAAATTTTATGATTCTAATCCCAGATCTGATATGACATTTTCTCATCCACATAGTTACAGGGCAGACTTTTATTCAAATACAGCAAGATGATGATGTTCCAGTTATTCAGTATCATGCAGTCCGTTATATCTGCACATATGTAAGGATGCAGATATACATAGTGGGTGGAAACATTTATTCATCCTTTTTTGCCCCTCTTTTTAAAACTCCTTAGATTTCAAATTCACCTTTTGCAAAATGAGATTGTATAATGAAGATGACATATACCATATACTTCAAATATGACTATAATTGTAACTCAAATATTTTTATAGAAAAATGTTTCTGTTCATTCCTTCTCATTATAAAACATGGAAGAATGTAAAAGATACATTGGATATACTTTGTCCCGGCGGCTATTAATGTTTTTGGGGTCACAGACCTCTTTGATAAAACTTATGGAAGCTCTTGTTAAAAATACACACACACACACACACACACACACACACACACATTTTTGCATCTGTGTCAGTAGGTTCCAAGTGCCTCTGAAGTCCCCTCCATAGAATCCAGATTAAGGAAAATATTGTGCATGAAAAACTTTAGCCCAGAACTCAAGTTCTATTTCTTCAAGTTGTTACTTACTGTGTTAACGCTGCTTTTCAAAATCTGCTATTTAAAGGAAGGAATCTGTAGAACTGCAGGGGTTCCTGAAGTGAACTTGGATAATCCCAAACTCTTAAGAACTCACTCTTAAAACAAGCATTTGTAGGCAAAGCCACCTTTGTTGGGGACCCAGTATGCAACTAGAAGTTCTCTGAATCAACCTCCACTTAAACTACAAAGCTTAGTAAAGATAAATAATTTAAAACACAACACTGGGGACACCTGGGTGGCTCAGTCGTTAAGCATCTGCCTTCAGCTGAGGTCATGATCTCAGCGTCCTGGGATGGAGCCCCGCATTAGGCTCCTTGCTCAGTAGGAGCCTGCTTCTCCCTCTGCCTGCTGCTCTCCCTGCTTGTGCTCTCTCTCTTTCTCTGACAAATACATAAATAAAATCTTTGAAAATAAGTAAGTAAGTAAGTAAGTAAATAAATAAATAAATAATAAAAATTCAACAGTAACTAAATTAAAACAACAGTAACTGCAGGATTTTTTAGTACTTAGACTGGAAAAGATCTTGTTACAGAGGAATATTTTTATCACTGATGTTTTTTAGAATTGCAGGTATATAGTAATACTAAAAAGCAGACTGACTTTTCTTTTTAAATTTTCTTTTTTGATTCTCTACAGATAATGCTTCCACCCAACCTATTACCTGCACACTGTGTGGACTTCTACTGCTCTGCCATTGGTATGCACACCGCTGATTATACCTGCATGGGGCCTTCTTTGCCTCTTAACTATCCTAAAGGCTGATGGATCCCAATCCCCCTTATTTTGAAACAACAACTAAACGTGCTTGGACAGACCTAACTACTTGATTTTCACCAAATAAACTATCTTACCAACTGTTCTCGTCCTTGGGGAAATTTATTTTTATACCCCAATCTTTGGCTATGACTCTCCCCCCTTTGGCTACACAGAGATTAATAATAAATGTAATTTCAGACACTCATTTTTAAAACATCCGTATTTTTAACACAATTCTATATCGTTTAGGCCAATCCTTTTTTTTTTTTTCTTATTCATTCATTCAAAAAATACTCTGGGGGCGCCTGGGTGGCACAGTGGTTAAGCGTCTGCCTTCGGCTCAGGGCGTGATCCTGGCGTTATGGGATGGAGCCCCACGTCAGGCTCCTCCGCTGGGAGCCTGCTTCTTCCTCTCCCACTCCCCCTGCTTGTGTTCCCTCTCTCGCTGACTGTCTCTATCTCTGTCAAATAAATAAATAAAATCTTAAAAAAAAAAAAATCTGAAGCAGCTTTCTGCAAGTGCTGGGGATACAATGGTTAGCAAAATCTTATAAGATATCTAGATATCTGCCCTCTTGGGTCTGTAGATCAGTGAAGTCACCATTTACCAGATGATCATATTAAAAAATGCAACAGAGAGAAGGGCTACAAATGAATGCTTCAAGTTGTATGTTTGATGATTACAACCATATCAGAAAAGAGGACTTTTCATTCCTCTCTCTGTAAAGTGTATTTATAAGCTATACGGAGCTAAGGTTTAACACTCGCCGTGGCCGATATGTAAACAGGATATTTAATGCTGCACCAGATACATGTTTTGATGTAATCTTATAAGTGACAAACGGCATCAAATACTAAAGTATTAATAGTTTCAGGATCCCACTTGAACATCTTCACCGAATGTTTTCACCTACCCTTTTGACCTCTTATGACACCTTCTTTTCCTCAAGTATCCTGAGATGAAACCTTAGTTTTTTATTCAAAATCACAGCTTTTAAAATTATTTCTACATTATGGGTACGTACTATCTGCCCCTACATTTCAGTACAATAGATAAATTGTGAATGAATATGCTTATGAGGGATAATCTGGGTAGACCACAATTTATAACACATTTCTGTGGGAAAAGCATTCTGAGTTTGAAACAACTGGCTTACAGACTTTAAGAATGTTACTCGTTTGTAAATTAGGACGTTCCTTTACCAATCAAAGGTTAAGTTGCTATGTAATATAAAAGGGAGGTAATCATTTATTGTAAGTGCCATAAAATCTTAGAGTTAGGAAAGTAGTTTATCTGCCTCACTATCTTTTAATTTGCCTACATGTCACAGCTGATTACTATTACTGTTTTTACTTACTTCCCTAGTATACCTTCAAAAAGTCGCCTTGGCCCAGAATGGAGAGTTTTGTCTACTCGCTAAAACGAAGGAGTATGTGGTCTTCTACTTTTTTCTTTGACTAATGAAGAAATGAAACTTAAAAAGAAATCCATCTAAACTAAGGAGCCCCCTAAACCAAAGGAAAAAGCCTTTCTAAGAGGTTGGTGAACAACTTATAGCAACTGATTTTTTTAACTTGGTCTGAATCGAATCAGCAAACTATTATTAAAAATAGATATTGGCATATTGTCCTAAATGAAGGAACATAAACACCCCCCAACTTTTTCATTTTGAGTCCATGAAAAGATCTATTTACCCTTATTTTTTTTAATATTCTAGCGAAACAAGCTAGTACCTATTCCATTCACCAGGCCACATGTTAGCCATGAATGTGTGTAGTTCTTAAAAAATGAGCCTCATCAGACTATTTTGCATAACAAAAATGCCACTGTGAGCAGCACCTTGCTGCCCAGGGCTGTTGTCAAAGGAAGCTGGAAGAACAGCATCTATTTTCATACCTGATAACTTTGTTCACCCGAAAATAACTACTTCCCCAGTACAGTTGCTTTTCAGTAAAGTGAAAAAGCTACTGATTATGAGGAAGTAGCACGTTCAAGGAGTTGATAATAGAATTCAGGTTTTTTTGTTGTTGTTGTTGTTGTTTTTTTCATTTCAAAATCTGCCAGCCTAAATTCAAACCAGATTTGTGGTGATTAAAGTTCTTTTCCTTTGGCTCCGATTCAGGAGTTAATTTGAAACGAGCTACTTCTTCAGTAAATTTTCCATTGGGCAGATTGGGTCACTATAGAGTATCTATATAATGGCTGATTAGAAGCAGTGCATTCATACACTGAAAACCTACTGTGCGCAGAGGAGCAGACGACCTCTTGTCCAGGTGGAGTTTCTGTGTTCCCAGTGGCACCCGGTCTTTACTTCCATGGTATCACTGCTCACACTGCCTCATCCTCATCTTCATCTGGCTGTGTCCATCTCTCCATCAGACTGGGAGCCCCTTAAAGGATAAACACTGGTCTTTATCTCTGTATCGACAAGGTAAGCATCACACGGTGGATGCTCGACAAAACACTTAACTTGTTGAGTGAACAAATACATCTTAGTAGTAGTATGGATTTTCAAGGGATGGGAGGAAATGTAATTTGCCATTGGAAGCCTCCCATTGTTTTCATCTTCTTGAGAAAAAGAGTGAGAGATAGAGAAGACTAACTTAGTTGTTCCCAAAATGTGGTGCCTGGACCACCAGCATTTGCATCAACTGGGAATTTGTTAGAAATGCACATTATGGGGTGCGTGGGTGGCTCAATCGTTTAAGTGGCTGACTTTGGCTCAGGTCATGATCTTGGGGTTCTGGGATGGAGCCCTGTGTTAGGCTCCACACTCAGCAGGGAGTCTGCTTGTCTCTCTGCCCCTCCCCCTGCTCCAGCTCGCTTGCTCTCTCTCAAATAAATAAATAAACTTCCCAGGCCCTACGCTAGACCTAGTGAACCAGTAATTCTGGAGGTGGAGCCCAACAATTTGAGTTTTAACAAACTCTACTGGTGATTCTGATGCTTGTTAAAATTTGAGAACTGCTAACCTAGATTTTCCTCACTCTTTTTTTTTTTTAATTTTTAAAATGTGAATTCCAGTATAGTTAACATACAGTGTCATATTAGTTTCAGGTGTACCTTTAAAAAATTTTTTTTAAATTTTTAATTCCAGTATACAGATCTTCCTCACTCTTAACATATACATATGTGCTCATAGTTCAGAGTAAGTCCATGTGAAGCCTGGTATTGTGTCCCCCAAAGACAGAAGTGCCACACCCCTTTAACTCAACCTTTCAGTCGGTTTCCAGGTTGTATTCCGTTAGCCTAATTTGGCAAAAACTCCAAATGATCCTCCTTTGCTTCTCCTGGGGAGGTATTTGGGCTTGAATTGCCAGGTAATTGCTTCAATTAACCAATTCATTTTGCTTAGGTAAGCACAGCTGGTGGTAAAACCATCCACAGGATCCTAAGAGTGTTCTAGCCTATTCCCCTCCAGCTGAAGCCAACCAGAGACCTGCCAGGCAGGGGACATTAACCACAAGGGGAGGGAAGAGGATCAGTGTCTGCATCGTACTTCACTGTCTCACAGGTTTCTTTTCTACACGCGGGTTCATAGGATTTCGTGCCACTGAGATCTGGCGTGTGACTGATAGAACGAAGTGCTTCGCGGCGCAGTCTGAGTACACGGTGGGTGCGTTCGCCCATCCGTAGAATCACACGCACTAGGAGAAGCGGGGCAGGTTCCCCTGCTGTTGCCTCAGCAGCTTTGACTTTCCCTTCGCCTTAAGTGCAGCTGTGCATGGATGTGAACTGGAAGTTAAGTCTGTTCACCGTACGTGTGTTGTTGCCATCGTAGTCTCAGGCGCACACGATTTCTGAAGCCTTTAGATGGGAATTTTGAGGCAAGTGATTACAAGCAACCCTTTTGGTTTTAAGAAGTAATCAGATTACCGACCCGGATTAAGGCACCTCCAGAAAGGAGAGAATGCTTAAGGAGTTACAGGGAGAGTATTTTCATTTTCTTCAAGTTGCACCTAAAGCCAGTAGCCTTTTTTGTTTGAGGTTTTGTTTTGTTTTTTTTTTCTCAGCCATGCTACAGGTATTCCTTTCCCTGAGATATTTGAAACCTCATGCCAATAACTTTTTATTTGCCTTTAAGACAAAATTGACTCGCTTGGTGGAACCTTCTATCTTTCTGAGTTGGGAAGCTTAGATGAAGGAATGTCTGAAGAAAATTTCATTTCTCAGTACATATTTCTGAGCTTGTTGGGGAGTGACAGTAATGGCATTACAAGGTATTGGAGCGCTGCTCCTGGAAGCGAGCGGAGAGGCCAGAGCAGTGTGACAATCTCCCGCAAATCTGTCGAGCATCCTCCGGTTCCTGAAGTTAGGAGCGCAGATCGTTTTTTATGAGCGGTCACAGTCAAGGAAGCCGGCCCAGTCTTGATGTTGACAAAGAACACTCAGAGGTCGCATCGTAATTGCTTCTGTAGTGTTTTTTGTGTTTTTGTTTTTTCAGCGGGGAGCAGCATGTTTTATTTCAAAACTCTGAGTAAACATGCATGCTTTAGTCCATTATGGTTAGAGTGTTTGGAAGCTGTAGAGAATTCAGGAAACATTAAGTTTTAATTATGGTAAATTTGAGTGTCACAGTAGAGGATTTGTAATAATATTCTGATAATCTTGGGCTAATATTCAAGAAGAACCAAGATAGGAAAAGACAACTACTTTTGTTCATTTATTAGCCCATTTATTGACCTGTGCAAGCATAAGTGCATTCCATAAACACTCCTGAGTGTCTGTAATGTTCCAGAAGCGGAGGGCTTAGAGGTTAACAGGACATAGCTCCTGCCTCAAAGAGCTTGCATCCTGCTAGCTATCTAGTCCCCTTCACTGGGCCCGAGAGCATGTCAGCAGTAACTGAATGCAGTGTATTACCTATACCAGCTTCCTTTCCAGAGGGGCTTTCGCTGTCAGAGTATCCCTAGGTCCCTAACTTGCTTTTACAGTTCAGAGAAAAGGAAACCTTTTTTTTTTTTTTTTTTTTTTTTTTTTTTTTTTTTTTTTTGTTAAGTGAACGACTAATTGAACAGCACCTTCCAGAGCAGCTATTTGGAGCTCAGGTGTGTGTCTCTGTTTCACATGGTGTTGGGCCCCGGTCTGCTTCCTGAACAGTCTTCAGGGGATTGTTCCCAGTGGTATTTTTTCCCCCTTGGAGCAACTGGATTCCTCTGGGAATAGGAACAGCAGCTGCTGCAGAGCCACTACTCAGCACAAATCATTCTCTTGCCCGGGAAGGGTTAGAAACGGCCCTCCTGAGAACGGACTTGGGTAGCTTTTCATCTGTTGTGGTTGCATGCGCAGTGCAGGAAGGAGAGAGCCTCTCCCTACCACCGCTCTAAGGCGGCACATAGTTAGCCAGATTCGTTAGCATTTCCCTAACAACTGATTAACTTGGAAGAAACAGTGGTATTTAGTCTGAATGATCCTCCCATCTTGAGTATGAGAAGAGCATCACTGTGGTTTTGCATTAACAAGGGTGCATAAATAACAGTCTTTTCTAAACCTTGCTTTTCACCATGCCAGTCTCCGACTTGGCTGGCACGTTGAGTGGCATTCCGTCATGTCCCTGTTGAAGTCCCTGAGAAACTGCATCAGCAGTAACCTTGCAGCAAAATCTGCCACTCAGAAAGTCCACAGTTCTCTCAGGGAGCTAGCTTGAAATCTTGGCCAGGATCTTTGAACGCCAGTCCAGCCTCAAGGCTGATGTGACCCTGCATTTGTCTCACTTTTGTCTCTGACCCTGCGTGCTAGCTTCCAACATTGACAGTCTCTGCTCTGCAAGACGGACGCAAAAGGACCCTAGAGGAAAGGGAAGGGATATTTTACTGTATCGAGATATGAGAGTTAGCCCTTTTTTGTTCTAAATCAATAACCTCATATATATAAATGTTATGTGTGTGTGTATATATGTTATGTGCATATACATATAAGTATATATTAAATGTATGTCACCTAGCTAGTGTAACCTAAAATAGTTGCATTAAGCATTCAACCAATAATCCTTATATGCTAGACACAGTGTTTGTTTTGCTTGCTTCTGGCCATGTTCCTTCCTCTCAATAGAAGGAGAGTTGAGTCGTAGAGACTTAGGTATATAATAAAGACTGGGAATCATAAGGAACATTATCTAACTGCCTAGAGAGTAGGATACCTAATGAGAAATTATTGCATACTGAGATAGTCAGAAAAGCTTCTGACTGAGGAGTTACAACTGTATTTTTCCTAAAGAGTAGGAGGGGATCCAGAGAGGTGGGCAGGATGAATTGGTAATTTCCAATATAAAGGGAGTAAGATCGAGGACAGAAATGCATAAGCCCTGTTCCAGCGATAGTGAGAATCCTGGGCTTGAACTTTACTGTGGGAAATAACATGAAGATCAGATTTTAAAGATCCTGGGATGCTAGGCAAGGGAGTCTGAAAAATCATCTTAAGGCGGCTGAGAGACACTGAGGATTTTTAGTTGAGAAGCGACAAGATGAAGATAGTGTTTAGGGCACTAATGGTGGCAGGATACAATCTGCTTTGAAACAGGAAGACAGGGAAACCAGTGAGAGTGGCTGAGAGGGCAGGACTTGCGATCTGATGGGTCTGGGTTCCGGTCTCTACACACACACACACCCCATTTCCTAGTGTGTGCAAGTCACTTAACCCTTCTGAGCTGTAGGCTTGGATAATGTTCTCTATTCTTTTCATAATTCAGCAAAACCTATTGAGAAGCTACTTTTTGGGCACTGGGGATATAATGGTGAGCAAAACAAACAAATTCCCTACCCTGAGTTCCAGGGCTCCATGGAAGTAAGAGAATTGAGAGGATTAAATGGGGTAATATATATAGTCCCAGGCATACAGTAGATACTCAACAAATGGTGACTAGGAAGTCCACTGTAGCAATACTCAGGTTATGAAATAGAAAAATTCCAACAGGATGTTTTTCCAGAACTATTTGCCAGAGAATAAGCACAGGTAAACATTTCAGGACATGGATTCCATCCCACTGGCTCCTTCTCAGAGAAGCACCTGTCTTTCTCCAGTTGGACTGGATTTCAATAACTTGCACCTTTCCCACCTGCATGGATATACCATGTTTGCTGCAGATCCACTGAGTCAGACCCTGGTGATCCAGGAACTGCTCCCCCTTCCCAGATGTCTGGGCTCTGGAGTCAGCCATGGGCCTTTCCTTAGCCCGAAGCAAAAAGCCTTTGCTTCCCTCTGCCACTCCCATCACTTCCTGCTTTCCACCTGATTAGATGATGAGAACTGGCATTATCTCCTCAACATCTCTGGGCTCAGGCCCACTCCGCTCAAGCCAAATGTGTCCTTGAAGGATTTGTTCATGATCCGAGCACCTACAGTTTTTGTCACCAGATGGTTGACCAAGAGAACAAACTATGTTTGGTATCTTTAATATTCTCCAAAGCAATGCCAAGCAAAGCACTGAAATACGTTTTATTTTTATTATACATTAGCAACTCTATAATTTGACTTGGAGTCTGCTGCCAGTTCCTTATTCAACAGTATTTACTGACTATCCATTACATGCAGAATGTTGTGCTAGATGCTAAGGTTGAAAGCCTGGAGTCAGGATCCATACTCTTCACGGCTATATCTCAGAGGAAAAATCGCTAGACTGGGAAGCAGAACGCAAGAGTTCTAGTCTTGGGTATGGCATATAATCCTGAACAATGCATTTAAATTCAATGTGAAATCAAAACAATATAAAGTTAACATTCATTGAATTACTATACGTTTGGCAATGTACTGAGTGCTTTACATATTTTATTCTCTTGGCAACCCAACCAAGTTCATATTATCCCTATTTTCATTCCTACGTGAGTGGAGTGAGGCTTGGCCTACCCACCACACCACTACCACTGGTGGAAAAACCAAAGTTGAAGCTACATCTCTCTTAATTCAGAGCTCCAAGGCTTACCCATTCCCCAGGGTTATTTACTATAAACATCTAATTAATTAATATCGATTAAGGAGCACTTTGAGTTCATAACAAATGCAGAGAATGCTCTTTTTTCAACTGTAAACCATTTGAAATAGAGGGTTGTACCTGATTCTTGTGTATATCTTGCTTGTACTTAATATGAATGAGTAGGTGATCAAACAGTATTTGTTGGATAAAACATTTGTATATTTGTGCTACCTTATTCCCAGCCCCACTGCTGTATCAAATTTATCTCCTTGTCCACAGAACTGCCCCAAATGTTGCTATTTACAGGATGGGGATTTGATACTATTTATGTATTGAAATGAAGTGCCCCTAGCTCTAAAATTCTGTTTTAGATTACTTCACAGTTTTGAGTACATACATGTATATAAAAGGCTGAACAGTCATACTTGGGAATTTCTACCCTGTTAAACTGAGAATCCATCCCACAATATTGTCATGACTGCAATATGAAGGCAGTGCAAAAATGCCAAGGGAGCACCAGGCAAACAGCGCTCATTCAGGGAGAATAAATAAAGAAAGGCATCCCAGAGTGGTTATTTTTAGGAGGATTTTGAAGGAAAGGAATGGCAGGCGGCTGTGAATGCCCTACTAGGATGTGATACACAAAACCCTCTCCTCTGGTTTTTTCCCCCTGCCCTTCATCTCCTGACATTCTAAGACTAACAGTAAAATATTTCTTTTAAACATTTATTGGGGTTTTCTTTATATCTTGGTTTGTGTTTTAAATAGTCACAAAGTTGCAGACACAGAGGAGGTGAGGCGTTATGGCAGACCCCTCTTCTGCATTGCTTGAGATCTGCCTGTCTCTTTTCCAGCTGCCCCTCTGCACCAGCTCCCACAACTTCATGCAGACCCAACCCGAGCAGGCTGGGTCTTGCCAGTGTCTTGCTGGTGACAAGGCACTCCACCTGGTGTCCATGTGTGTACAACCCTGAAATGCAGGAGAATTAACACTGTGTTGTATATCTTTGTCCAACGGGAGATGCGTACCTGTGGATAAAGTTTCTTCTTTCCAGTCTTTCCAGTTTCCTGTACAACACTGTGGGGACCAGTTTGATAATGCATTTTGTGTGGGCTCTCCTTCTTTGCTTGCTTCTCTCGCCTTGGCCCCCTCTCCACACCCCCACCCCCGGCTCTTTCTTTCTTGGAATTATGTTTCCAATAAATAAATAGCACACATACTGTCTGCCACAGGCTCTCCTTTCTGGGGGACACAGGTTATGGCAAACACTGAGAATGGAAGGTTAACATCTTAGCAGTGAATATCCTTAAAATGAGGCCTGTATTTTTTGACTCATGGATAGCAAATGTGATAACCAGAAATGTTAAAGTGAAAAGGTATCAATTTATTTGTTGGACTAGCATAGATACATAAAAATCATGTTCCTCAAGAATATTTAATGAGAATGATCTGGGTTAATGCCCACGATATTAAGGATGAATAAAAGTAATGCATCTGTTCTCTGTAATCTAATTTGATATAAAATATGTATTTATGTATATGTAAGAATAACATGAAAAAAAACCCACTAACATGTTAACTGTGATTATCTCCAGGCAGTGGTATTATGGATGGTCTTTTTTTTTTTTTAATGTCTTTCTGGAATTTTCCCAATTCTCTATGACCATGCTTTACTTTTAAAATTAGAGGAAAAAATTACAGTTATTAGAGGCGAACATAAAAAGTCATTTATTCCTTCGTTTAAATTTTTTCTTCCATAAAAGCAAATGTGTGTTTCTGCCTGATAAAGCACAGTGGCATCCAGATCCTTGTCTTTTTCACAGATCAAGAGTTGGTATGGCTTATGCTGTAATTCGATTGCCAGTAGAAGCCCAGAAACGGCTTCACACTTCAGGTCTGTGGGAGCTGCCATGGCAGTGAGGCTGAGTACACGTTTACTAGTGGGAGGATGATATTAATGACAATAATGACGGGCAGGAGCACTGAGTGAGTCCTGACAGCATAAAGATGTTGTCAGAGCACAGAGGTGGACATGGTCCTGAAGTCTAGATTTAATCACCATTTCTATAAGGCTTCCTGGCAGCCCTTAGCATCACCCTCCATTGGTGATGACTGATAAGGAAAAATAACTACAGGGACTGTTTTGTATCCTTAGCATCATAATTGCTTTACATACAGGTAAAGTAGGTGACTGCCTGTGTAGGACAGCGAGATTATACCTAACCCCCAGTCTGTCATAGATGCCTGAAATTCTACCATCGTTACCTCGCTGTGATGGATTAAGTAATATCCACCACCCAAGTTAGACAGAGTCCCTCAGTGTATTCCTGGGAAAATATTATACCATTATCAGTCCTTACAATCTTATATTAAATGTCAGATTTTTACTTCTTTGACAACAAATAAACAGCAGATTAAAAGGACAAGGTATAAAGAAAGGAGAGAATTTGACATCAGACACTCTACAGAAGCAAGTTGTTGGAAGGAAGTAAAGTGGATATATACTAGCTTATATCTATCTATTTACCTACCTACCTACCTATCTCTCCATATATCCGTCTATCTAATCTCCATCCATCCATCAAACATGACCTCAGGTCTATTTGACTACAAAGTTTATATGGCAAATTGGCCCCAATTCTTCACCTTTTCTATATTTGCTTCCCTTGCCATGTGACTTTATAGTTGTTCCCTCTAAGCTTTGAGCTGAGCCATAAATCTTGCTGGGACCATTGATGCATGAATGGAAGTAAAGTCCTTGCTTATTTCCATCTGTTCCACACCATTGTCATGAGAAGAGCAAGTCCCACCTGGCCCACTGATCCAAGAAGGATGAGAGATACTTGTAACAGAGCCTCTCCAAGTGAATGCAGACTAGATCAGCTGACCCCCAGGTGACCCACAGATGTATAATCAATAATTAGTGATTCTTATTTTAAGCCACCAAGTTTGGAGTCATCAATGACAGAGCAATAGCTGAATGATACACTGCTCTTTGAGTTTCTACGCTCTAAGCTGATTGCATCACAGCTCAAATAACTGAGCATCTTGTGGACAGAAACTATTTTTTCTCCAGCAAACTGTTCAGCACATGGTATATGACTGACAATGTTCATTGAATGAATGATTCTTTGCAATAGTTCCCAACCTCCTTCTCTATCCTTAACTCTATGTTGTGGATTAACTTGGATCCCCCCCCCCAAATATATATTGAAGTCCTAACCCCCTAGGACTTCAGAACGTACATTTATTTAGAAATAGTGTCTTTACAATAGTAATCAAGTGAAAATAAAATCATTAGGGTAGATCATAACCCATAACCTGATGTCCTTATAAAAAGGGGGAATTTGGATACAGAGAGGGAGACAATGTGAAGACACAAGGAAGAAGATGGCCATGTGACTGGGCTGAAGGAACGACATGTTAAGGAACACAGGGGTTACCTGCAACCCCCAGAAGCTAGGGAGATGCAAGGAGAGATCCTCCCCTAGAGACTACAGAGTGTCACCCTGGTAACACCTTAATTTCAGACTTGGAGACTTCCGCACTCTGAGATGAGGCATTTTGGTGTTTGGAGGCCACCCAGTGTTTGGTACTTCATAAGGACAGTCACAGGAAACCAATACGCTCCACTGCTCTGTTGCCCACTGTCTGCTTTAGCCACACCACTCCCCACCCCTTTACTCCTCTCTGCCCTTATCCATACAATGCCTCTGTTGGGGAATTCTCTCCTTTCTCTTTTTCAGCTATTTAACTTCTTCTTCAACTTTCATAACTCAATAGAAAGCTCATCTTGGGGCGCCTGGGTGCCACGGCGGTTAAGCGTCTGCCTTCGGCTCAGGGCACGATCCTGGCGTTACGGGATCGAGCCCCACATCAGGCTCCTCCGCTTTAAGCCTGCTTCTTCCTCTCCCACTCCCCCTGCTTGTGTTCCCTCTCTGGCTGGCTGTCTCTATCTCTGTCAAATAAATAAATAAAATCTTTAAAAAAAAAAAAAAAAGAAAGCTCGTCTTGTCTGAGAAGCCTGGTCCAAATACCACAGGGAGAGTTCATTTCTCATTCTTCTGTGTTCTCATTTGTCCTTGCATCATGGCTCTCCTAAGATATGTGTCACCTTGTAGTTAACTGTTTGGATGCCTCCAAGACTGTAAACTCCTGGAGGACAGGAACTACGTACTATTTCTCCTTACATCTTCCTTTTCTACTATGGTTCCTAACTGGTATAGACCTTTGGTAAATATCTGCTAACTGACCACAGAGGTTTAAAGAACGAGGCTTTCCTATGAGAATAAAAACCTGAGAGATGGCCAGGGGGACACCTGGATGGTGGTAAGAGGACACTGGTTTTGTGGGGAGAGGGCAGTCCACAGGGCTGGCGAACTGGGCTGACAGGGAGGATAGAAAGGGGCTGCTTATGCTGTTTCTCAAGGAGAGTCCAACTCTCCCCACGGCAAAGCTGTGAATTCGAGTGCATTTCTGGTTCAAGTCCACACACTGAGCATCTGCTCTTTGTCTTTGGAAGTTCGTAACAGAAAGGAAAAGAACAAAGACAGCTCAACGCCTCCTTCTAACCACCCCACTCAGAGCCCTCATTTTGGAGAATGAAGATTTTGTGGGGTCTTTGAAGTCAAGAAGACCAGGCTTGGAATTTCCATCCTATCAATTGTGTGACCTTGGGCAAGTTCTTCCACCACTCTGAACCCGTGTTTCCTTATTTATAAAGATGGAGACGGTGCTTCCCACTTCATAAGGCAGTTGTAAAGATCAAATGATAAGCACAACCTGGAAAAGCGTGGTCTATGGTAGGCATTCTTAAATGCCAGCTTCCCTGGTTTAGGCCTACTCAACTAATAATTCAACCCAGAACGGGAATGTTGCCTCTGTTGCAACACAGGCAAGTGATTAGAACATTCTGATCTTCAGAGCACACTGGCTTACTCTGTGGTAATCACAGTAAAATATATGAAAGTGATTAAGGGGCAGAACAAGATTGGTGCAAACCCTACATCTCTGAAGAATTTATGTCAAGTTCAACCCTTTATACAATTTTATAGATGAAAAACTTATAGAAATCAGGGTGAAAATGACAGTGGACAGACCCTTAACTCAAGCAATAAAAGGGGTCTCTTTTTGTAATGATGGAAGTATAATAACTCTTGTTTAAATTTACCAGGGTTCACAGCTTTTTAACTGTTGGATAAAAATCACAGTATGGTACCTGGATTCAGGAAAGAATATAAATAATATATTTATAAATGCCAACAATTTTGTGGTCTCATTTCATACCTGTCACCTCACATTAGGAAATACATCTTTCTGTGAGTATTCAAACACACTCACCTTCCTTTCGTCTTTAGAACTATTTCAATTTCCATTATTAAAGCCCGTTCAGAGGCAAATTCTTGTTCTTGAAAACAGCAGTTCATGAAAACCCTCTTCATACTGAGCAAGATTATTTCCATAGCGTCTGGTTCCTCCATGTACGCATTTATTTTTATTTATTAGAAGAGATATTCTCGCAACCATACCTAGATTGAGCAACAGGTTGGCAGGTATGCCAGGTGCTCAGCACTGCTGTTCTTATAGCCCTGGGTCGGCCTCTCCTCAGAACAGCCACCCCCAAGGCACCTCCTAGACAGCGACTCTTCTCAGGCTCAAAGACGGAGTAGAGACAAACAGAGCTTTGCCTTACGGAGAATACAAATATATTTAAAATATATTTACCCCTGGAGGATTAATTTTTACTGTGTGTAAAAAAGAGAATGTGAGTTTTAGTGCCTTTCCTAACCAAGTTCTCCCATTAAATTCTTTAAATTACATATGAGAAAAATAAAATTAAAGAAAAGCAATATTAATAACTGAATTGTAGAGCATGTATCATAAACACCTCTAAATCAGAAGGGCTCATGAAAATAATATTTTGAAGCTCTTACTAATAATATTAATATAAAAACACTTACAAATTAATATACCCTGTGCTGCCCTTTTTTCCCTCCAGGAAGCTGAAAATGCTTCATGAGTAGTCTCAGCCAACCCTTTAACTCGTACTATGGGTCGTGGGCAGCACATGCTTTCTCTCTCCTGATTTATGTGTGGGTAGACCAGACCACAGGGAGGTTAGGTAAGTCTCCTGATTGCTAACCCCCACATCACCGGCTTAGGATTATACTTTTGTGAATTCTTTCACCCAGTACATCTCACTTTCTGCTAGCCCAGAAGATCTGGCTTTAGCCTTCCTACACCGCCTTCTCCCATCCAAGAGCCAGGCGGCTTCCTTTATACGTCTGGTGCTCACTCCTCCCTCCCAATTATGAAGTCACTTAACTCCTCTCCCCAAATCTGCCCTCAGGCAGAAGCCAGCTCAGATTAGGAAGGTTTTGTGCAATCTTTTTCCTCCCACAAACCCTTGTCTAACAATAAGACATTCCTCAGGGTACTATCTCAGATGGTATAAAGCTAGCTGAAAAATACGAACACCAAAGGCAAGAGTCAGAGCCGACTACTTTTAAGCCTCAAGACAGTCCTGTATGGTAGGCATTATTTTCTCCTTGATTGGAGTCATGCGTGTCTGCACTGACTGCATCAATCACTCGGGCAGGAGCTGTGCTCATTACTGGGAATACGAAGATAAGAGAACTTATGTCAGGGTAACGTTGTAAATTGTATTTTAAATACTACTTCTCCCCCAGATAGAAAGAAAAACATAGAATGAGAAATTTTTAGAGAGATTTTTGTGCTTTAAAACAAGGTAAGTGTCGGGCACCCGGGTGGCTCAGTTGGTTAAGCTCCGATTCTTAGTTTCGGCTCAGGTCATGATGTCAGGGTCGTGAGATGCAGCCCCATGTCGGGCTCCATACTCAAGAGCAGAGTCTGCTTGGGATTTTTTCCCCCTCCCTCTTCCTCCCTCTCTGCTCCTCCCCCTGCTCAATCTCTCTCTCTCTAAAATAAATAAATAAATAAATAAATAAATAAATAAATAAATAAAATCTTTAAAAAATAAACAAAACAGGGTAAGTCTCTCCATATACCAGAAATGAAATAAGTGAAAAGTAAAGCTAAGGGGAGCGAAGCTGAGAGGATGTCCTGTTGGCCTCCTGGCCTCCGGTTCAGAAATCGGCAGGGTCAGCCAGGAGTCCAGTTTATGTAGGATGGGTGGGTTGAAAATGTTTCTTGAAGAGGTGGAGACCTGAGCCAGGCTCACTGCTTGAAACCAGTGGCAGGGGTACCTCTCCCAAAGGGGAAATATCATGGAAAAGGTATGTCACCTGCTTGCTAGTCTGGAATTTATATGCAGCTACAGAGCTGTGGAAGCTGGAAGACATTGTCCCAGCCGCAGGACCAAGAATGGAGTCAAGTTGGCTACCAGTCCTGCAAAAGGTTGAGCGAAAACAAATTCAAAGGTTTGACAGGGAGACGTGGGAAGCAGAGGAGAAAGAGAAGGGAGAAGGAACAAGAAAGGAGAAAAAGAGGGAGAGAGTTACAGAAACATCTAAAATACATTTAAAATAAACAGACAAATAAGGACTTCCTAAAAGTCCACAAATGGAGGAGGGATTTACCACAGAATAAATAGGAGTGACAGAAGAATTTGAATAAAGGTTATATAAGTATGTTCATTGTTTTTAAGGGAACAAATGAAAGAATATCCTTATTATGAAGAAAAGATCAGGAAGATATTTTTAAAGCACGGTAGAAATAAAACAAAAACAAGTGGATATGAAAATAATTTACAGCAGATATTGTACTTTATAGTAAAATAGGCATTCTTTTAAAAACATGGAATAGAAAAAAGATGCCATTCTGGACAGAGTAGCCAGTAAAATGAGAATAAAAAAATATTGAAATTAAAAGCTTATTTTTAAAATTCAAAGACAGCATTGAAAAAGTGAAAAGAATAGTCATGAAATGGGAGAAAGTATGAGCAACAAATCGACAAAGTTTTAAAATTGAGAATGCATAAAGAATTCACACAAATCAATAAGAAAACCACAACCACTCAGCAGAAACATAAGCAAAAGTCATGAACCAGCTTCACAAAAGAAGAAATCTACAAAGAACATGTGTATGAAGATATGTCAACCTCATCAGTAATTCAGGAAAATGAAAAATATGTGATTTCACACCTGTCATATTAGCAAAAATTAAAATGGCTTATGATACCCAATGTGGGTGAGGATATAGGTCACTGGAATTCTAATTCACTGCTGGTGTGATATTTTAATTCGAAGGCATATATACCTTAGAAAAACCCCCTCACACATTCACTACAATAATACAGCAGCAATGTTTGCCATAGCATATGATCCAAATGTACATTGAAGGGAAGATGGATAAATTGTGATGTATTTATATAATGAAATATTATACAATAGTGAATGAAGGAACTAAAGATAGACTCATCACTGTGAAGACTTGTCAAAATAATTATATTAAGTAAAAGAAAAAGCAAGATAGAGAAGAATACTACATAGGGTATACCATCTGTATGCATTTTTGAAATGTGCAAAACTATTTTAGGGGTATATAAATAAATCTATAGTAAAACTGTAAAGAAAAACCAAGAACTTGTATATACAAAATTCAGAATACCAGTTTACTTCTTGTGGGAGATGGGAATAAAATTGGGAAAGGCTATAATAGCTTTTAAAGGTGTACGCTTTTTTTAAAGATTTATTTATTTGAGAGATTGAGAGAAAGAGAGCACAAGTGGGAGGGGCAGAGGGAGAAGGAGAGAACATCTCAAGCTGACTCCACACTGAGCGCTGAGCCCGAGGTGGGGCTCGATCCCATGACCTTGAGATCACAAACCAAGCCAAAACCAGGAGTCAGATGCTTAACCAGCTGTGCTACCCAGGAGCCCCTGTCTTATTTTTTTCAAGCAGATTATTTAATACATGTGTACCAATAAATTATACCTGTATACAATGTATACATTGTAATATTCTTTTGTATGTATGACTTTCCTAATAATAATAAATTAATAAAAGAAAATATGTAAGGAAGATAGAGGATAGATCAGGAACCTCCAAAATATGTCTAATAGAGGGGCACCTGGCTGGCTTAGTTGGTGCAGCATGCAATCCTTGATCTCAAGGTCATGAGTTCAAGCCCCATGTGGGGTGTAGAGATTGCTTAAAAATAAAATCTTAAAAAATATATATGTCTAATATAAATCTCAGAAAAAGGGACTGGAGAGAATGGAGGGAAGTCATCTGTGTTCTGTAACTCCAGGTCATCAATTCCTGTTGTGTAATGGAATGGTGCCAGAGGGGAAAGGAGCACCTGGAGATGTGCCTTACAGGCAATATTTGGAGAGACAATGGGGAGAAATTTTCTGTAACAGAAAAATGACAGGAGCCCTCAGATCTGAAGTATACTTTGAATGATATATATCCAGATAAACTACCATGTAAGAATACAAGGAAAAAAGAGATCTGTCCAAATATAAAAAGACTATGTGTTTATTACTCCCAGTCTCTCGTTGAAAAGACACTCCAGAAAGAAGAAAAATGAAACTAGAGCGAAGAAATGAAAAGCCAGAAACACTGGTGAACAAAGACATTGATAAATTCATAAGTTTTAATATAACTGATTTTGTTATTTTTTAAATATTAAAACGAAAACTCTAGGTAACTACAGCAAGAAAGGTGAGTAGTGGCAAGACGAGAGAAGATCTTCAGTACATAGTTAAAACATAAAAATTAGCCAGGTCCTCAAGTTCTTTGGGAGACAGAAATACTAAGACATTCTTAGAAGTGTTTAGAAATATACGTTAAAATTTTGAGGGTAGACAGTAAAGAATATATTCTAATGTATAGCTTCCACACCATCCACACCAACAGGAAAATTTTTTAAAGGATGTAGGGGGTGCCTGGATGGTTCAGTAAGTTGGCTGAGCTTCCAACTCTTGATTTTGGCTCAGGTCATGATCTAGGGGTCCTGGGATCCAGCCCGGTGTTGGACTCCCTGCCCAGCAGAGTCAGCTTGAGATTCTCCCTCTCCCTCTACACCCCCCCACTTGCATGCTTACTCTCTACATAAAGAAATACATAAATACATATATAAATAAATAAAATCCTTAAAAAAAAAAAGGACGTAGAAACATCTATCACTTCAAACAGAAGGCAGAATAGCTAAATAAGAGCAACAAAGGAAAAAGATGGTGCATGAAAATTATAAAAACTGGAAGATGATAAGAATGATTTCAGTTATATCAAGAATCATGGTAAATATAAACGTATAAAGTTCCAACTGCCTAATGCAAATGAGAAATTTCATATATCCAGAAATGAATTCCCGATCTTCACTGCACCACTACCAGTCCCACCTCAAACCTTTACCTAAGGTATTCTTCAGCTTATTAATGGCAACTCCATCCCTTCAGCGGCTCAGTCCAAACCTTGAAATTGTCTTTGATTCCTTCTTGTATTCCACATCCCATAGCCAATCCATTAGCAAATCCTTTGGGTTCTATCTTAAAAATATTTCCAATACATGATTACTTCTCATCTTCTTCACTCTAACCACCCTGGGACAAGCTACCATCATTTGTTGTCTGGATTATTTCAGTAGTCTCCTAATTTGTCTCTTGTTTCCAGTTTAGCCATCCTTCCTCCCACGCTGCCCTTCACGCTCTTTCTTCCTTAGTCTTTCTTGCAAAATCAGACATAAGGATTCTTTAAAATGTAATTCAGATCTTGTACCTTCTGTGCTGAAAGCTTTCGATAGTCATCTTCTTACTTGGAGTAAAAGCTAAAATTTCTAGAATGGCCTAAATGGCCCTACATGATCTGACCCTAGTTATTTCTTTGACCTCATTTACTGCTCTCTGCCTTCCTCACTTTATTAGTTTCCTGTTGCTGTTCTAACAAATTACCACAAATTTCATGGCTTCAACAATACACATTATTTTACAGTTCTGGAGGTCCGAGGTCTCCCTGGGCTAAAATCACAGCATGGGCAGGGCCACCTTCCTTCTAGAGGTCCTCAAATCCATTCTTTGCCTTTTCCAGCTTCTGAGGCTGCCCACATATTTTTTTTTTTCAAAATTTATTTATTTGAGAGAGAGAGAGAGAAAGCAGGAGCAGGAGGAGATGGAGAGAGAGAAGCAGACTCCCCACTAAGCAGGGAGCCTGATGCGCGGCCGGATCCCAGGACCCTGGGATCATGACCGGAGCCCAAGGCAGACGCTCAACCGACTGTGCCACCCAGGAGCCTTGGCTGCCACATATCTTGAATCAGGTCCTTCTACATCTCCCTCTTAACTTTCCAGCCTCCCTTTTTCCCTTTTAAGGACCCTTGTTATTACACTGGGTCCACCTGGCTAACTCAGAATCATCTCCCAATCTCAAAGTAATTTAACTTAATCACATATCAGGGCGCCTAGGTGGCTTAGTCATTAAGCGTCTGCCTTCGGCTCAGGGCGTGATCTCGGTGTTCTGGGATTGAGCCCCACATCGGGCTCCTCTGCTGCGAGCCTGCCTCTTCCTCTCCCACTCCCTGTGCTCGTGTTCCCTCTCTCACTGTCTGTCTCTCTCTAATAAATAAATAAAATCTTAAAAAAAAATCACATCTGGGGGCACCTGGGTGGCACAGCGGTTAAGCATCTGCCTTCGGCTCGGGGCATGATCTCGGTGTTCTGGGATCGAGCCCCACATCAGGCTCCTCTGCTATGAGCCTGCTTCTTCCTCTCCCACTCCCCCTGCTTGTGTTCCCTCTCTCGCTGGCTGTCTCTATCTTTGTCGAATAAATAAATAAAATCTTTAAAAAAAAGTCACATCTGCAAAATCGCTTTCGCCGTGCAAGGTGACATACTTACAGGTTCCTGGGATGTCTTTAGGGGTCCAGGACCCTGCGTCCCACACTCATCATGCTGCAGCCATGGGGGCTCTACCGCTCTGCAGGCATTCTGGTCATGCTCCTGCCTCAGCACTTCCGGCTGCTCCCTCCACCCAGAATGCTTTCCATGAAATATCCTGTGGCAACCTCAACTCCTTCTAGTCTCTGTTCAAATGCTCCTTGTCAGTGAGGCCTTCCCTAAATATCCTACTTAAAATTACACCTCCATAATATTCTGAAATCCCTATTACCCTGATTTTTTTTTCCTACACCATTTGTCTCCTTTGAAAACACTATAGAATTAATTATGTATTAAATGTATTGTCTGTCTCCCCCCAGGAAAGGCAGTGATATTTCCTTTATTCACTGGTGTATCCTTTGCACCTAAATAATGCCTTGTCCCTGCTTGGTGCTGAATAATTATTTGTTGAATGAGTGAATAAGTGAGTAGATGGATTGATAGGTGTATAGAAGGTTGTATGGATGGATATGTGCATAGATAATATGTAAGATATTGTATACAATATATGTAATATATAAGATGTTATATCACACACACACACACACACACACACGCATAGATGAGGCAGAATAAAATTGTTAAGAATAAGATGAGATTGGGGCACCTGAGTGGCACAGTCGTTGAGTGTCTGCCTTCAGCTCAGGGCGTGATCCTGGCGTTCTGGGACTGAGCCCCACATCAAGCTCCTCCGCTGGGAGCCTGCTTCTTCCTCTCCCACTCCCCCTGCTTGTGTTCCCTCTCTCACTGGCTGTCTCTATCTCTGTCAAATAAATAAATAAAATCTTTTTAAAAAAAAAAGAATAAGATGAGATTGGAAGCTCTAATCTTTCACTTGCTAAGGGTGTGACTTTCACCAAGTTAATTAACTTTTCAGTGCTTCAGTATCTTCATCTATAAATTGGGAGTAATAACAATATCCACCTTTTAGTTTTCTCGTGCAGATTAACTAAAAAGGTAACCGTATTTAGCTGTATATTATTATCTAAATAATAAAAATTCTGATTGAACTGAAGAAAACATGGCCTTTGCCCTCCAGGAACTTGTTCAGAGCAGTAGTCCTCTGAAGGTGGGGGCAGGTGTTTATTATCACTTTTTAATCCGAAGGAGGACACGCATCAGGCTGTCACACTTGCTGGCTGGACTCTCCCTGGGCCCTCAGTTGGGAGTGTGTTGTGGGAAGAGCCATAGTTCTGCAACCTGTAGAAGGGGCTCTTTCCTTGCTTATTTACCGTCCCTTCCATTTACTGTGTCAAATGGGTGTCTGTTAAGTGGATTTTTGACTGTCTAACTCTCACAAAATGGAGAAATGGCTGAAAAAGATCCCTTCAAAGAAAGAATGGATTGAAGATAATACTAATAACACAAACATAAGCAAACAGTAAAAACTGGCAAGGCAGACATTTTTCTTCTCAGCCAGGTTAGGAAGTACAAACAATGCCAAACTGATCTGATCTTTTGAGAAGCCATATAAAAATATATCAAGATGACTATTTGAAATATTGATTTACTTCCACTCTCTTAATGATGAACTTTGCCCCAAGGATACAGTGTGTCTTAAACTATTAGCAAATTGGTAGTCTGAAGACATGATAATCTTGATAATTATCATGATATCGAGCACATCATTAAAATTT
This sequence comes from Ailuropoda melanoleuca, assembly GCF_002007445.2. Taxonomy (NCBI): domain Eukaryota; kingdom Metazoa; phylum Chordata; class Mammalia; order Carnivora; family Ursidae; genus Ailuropoda; species Ailuropoda melanoleuca. Next base: position 38,288,635 of record NC_048225.1, read on the forward strand.
GCTTTTCATATTACAGTTTTGTATTTCCTGTATGATTTTACAAGATACATCAGGAAGATATTACTGCAAATGATTTTTTTAAAGATTTATTTATTTGAGAGAGAGAGAGAGAGAGAAAGCAAGCATGTGGGAGTGGGGAGGGACAGAGGGAGAGAGAGAATCTCAAGCAGACTCTCCCCTGAGCACAGAGCCTGACCTGGGGCTCAGTCTCAGGACCCCGAGATCATGATCTGATATATACATTTTTTTTTTTTTTTTGGATCTACATCAAAACATGGCTTACTGATAGGATGCTGGTATAAAATCAATGTGGACATCATCCAGGGGAGGAGACATTTATGTGCATTCTGATGGGGCACCTGACAAAGGTGAGCATGGAGACATACAGAGCTTCTGTGAGGTGGAGATAATCCAGCCTAGAGGAAATCAGGGCTGAAGGCTGGAGGGCAGGTAGTTCTTCGATAAGCATGGAGTGGATGGGGGGGGGCACTCCAGGCAGAAGGAGCAGACAACAGGACATGGCAGACTCCGAGAACTGCTGGTGCTACAGGAAGTTAATGGTGAGTCCGAGAGGGTGAATGAAATCCAAATCCACAGTGCAAATACATAGTTGAACAGAGGTTTTTAGTTCAGGCCTTCTAGTATCAAATTTCCAGTATTTCCCATGGGAAGCAATAAGACGCACAGGTTAAATAAAGAAATAAAAAGAAAAAAAAAATACAGGCTTTGGAATCAGACAGACTGAGGTTTGAAGCCAAACAGTGTCGCTTGCTCTGTGACCTTGACTAAGATGCTTCTCTTTTATAACCACGGAGCCCTAATCTGCAAATGATAATAATAATTATCAGCTAGGACCGCTCGGAGGTTCCTCCGAGATGGCGTGCTCTACTTAACACAGTAGCTGGCCTATGGTGGATGCTCGATTACTGCTGTAAAGTAAGGAGTTTCTAGGCAAGAGTAGTTACAGGGGCAGCATCGGGCTGGAGTGACCACAGGCAGCCTGCAAACTGCACTGCTTGCACATTCTTCACTGAACCTTGAATGGCAATAGAAGGAAGCCCTCAATACCATGAGGCCAGGAGGAGACCTTTAGAATGAGTTGTGTTGGACTGGGACAAAATTGAATAGGTGAGAGAGGCTTAGAGAAACTCCCTGTGGAAAGTGCTTTCGGAAGGAGCATTCTGAACAGAAGAAAAGGAACAGCCCTTTCCTTTGGAAGAAATATCTAGTGTAAACTGCGGCCGCACTCCATGATCAGGGCTTGCATGCAGCTGGGGACAGGGACAGGCAAAGTTTTCCACTGGTTTGCTCCAGGTGCATGTCTTCAGCAATACTCTGAGGAAGCAAGGAAGCACAAGTAGGATCTTTGACAAAGCAATGTCTGGAAGAATTTCTATTACCAAGCGAAGAAAGGGGAACAAAAGACAGGAGAAATAGAGCTCTGTGTGTGTGTGCGTGCGTGTGCATATGTGTGCACACGTACGTGTAGAGGGGATGATGTTTTAGTTTAATATTTTGAAGAATTCATTAGAGGAGAATTCACTCATTTTATCTCAGGAAAACCTAATCCAAGAGAATGACATTAGGAGGAAGAGTGCTCAACTTCATGGGATACCCTAAAGAGTGTTGTAATTCCATCATGGCATCTGTCACAGTCTCTTGGTGTCACTGTTTTTTCATCCACGTGGCTGTCTGGACCACAGCCTTGGCAGCTCTAGAGGGAACAGGCTGAGAGACATAGGGAACATGCACCAGCCTGGATTTGCTTTGAAATCCAACCTTTAGGCTCTCCTCGCCCTACATGTGTATCTGGTGACACAGCCTAGTGATTATATGGCACCAGTTCTCATCACAGCTGAGGAGTGGGCACATTTCAAGCCAGTACTTCATCTCTTCTAGGCAGCGAGAGGGCTAGAGTTGGTCTTTCCCCAATTCTGTTCTCGCCACAGGAACACCCATCTTCTTTGTTGGGGGAAAGAAGGCTGCTCCAGCTGCTGGACAATTTTCACTTTTATGGAGATCGTAGGTCATCTTGTGGTATGATGGAAAGAGTCCTTTTCATTCTTGATCTGCCAATTACTGGTAATTTGGTTTTGAGCAGGTAAATTTTCTGAATCTGAAATATCTCATCTACAAATGAAAAGATAATATTTATCTCAAAAGATGGTTACAAAGACTGAATAAGATAATATGGTTGAAGTACCAGGCACAGTGCCTTGCATATACTACCAATGTAACAAATGATCATTTCTTCATTTAATTAGAAGTTACTGAATTCCTTGGCGAGGCTTTCTCCACATGGCGAGGAAAGGACTCTAGCTCCGAACCATCCTCTCTGCTAGGGATCCCATAGACAAGAGGGTGATCTCCTCCCTTTGCATCCATATCAATCTTCAGAGGACACGCCATCAGCTCTGTTTTGGTCCCATGTCCACCCTCGGACCATGACAATGTCCAGAGTGATGGGATGCTTTGACAGCCTATGTCACCTGACCACTCCTAAGTGGGCAGGGTAGAGAGATAAAAATAGCAACAATACAGAGGTGCCCATTACTCGAGTATAAGTGACATAAAGTGGTAGAGAGGTGAGAGAGATTCCCAGTGGAAGGTCTGCCATGCCACGCACAACTTCCAGTGAGAGCCTCAACTTCTCAATCTGTCAGATTCTTCCCATTTTTTAATTCCACAATTATAAAACAATTGGCTATTTGTTCTAAAAATACACCAAGTAGAAACAACAGTGTATATTTAGTATTAAGAAGAATGAAGAAGGAAACAAAATAAGGAACAGTAAGTTATCAGGAATAACATTCTCTAGGTGACCATTAGACAAGAACTTGAGAAACACGACAGATCTGTTGGGCTTTAGAAAAATCGAAGTGTACAAAATCCTGGAAGATCTGCTGTGTGGATACCACTAGTGGGCTAAGTATCTGTTTCTAATGTCTATGAGGTGGCCGGCGAATCCTGGAGAAATCTGGATGAAGCAACAAGAAAGAAGTCAGAGAAGATAACACAGCTAGGGAAGATGGCCTGCCATAAAGTTGTAAGATAGACAGTAAAAATGTAACTTGGGAAGATACCAGGTGGTACAGAGCTGACATCACATTTTTATAGCTAACGTGGGTAATAATAGCAACAACAACAACAACAACAACAATAATAATAATAATATAGCAACATCTCTATAGTGTGTACTGTGTACTGTTCTAAGCATTCCATATATCATTTAACCTGGATAAGAGTCCTGTGAGGTAAGGATGTGATATTGATCTCATTTTGACACCAATTAGAGGTACCAAAAATAATGAGAGGGTAAAAGGCCACTTATTAAGAGAAATAACAGTTTCCCTGGTGAGTTGCAAGCTTCCTTTACCTATAGGAATGTCAATTTGACACTATCCTCACCTAGCACTGCAGTTATTTTAAAACACTGCCACCAATTTATTTTATGCAAAGATTGTAGACGAGAAATCAAGTGTCCTTACACTAGGAGAGATCTTTGGGATTTCTCAGAGCAGTGATAGGGCTCACATCCCCTGGTGTCACTTCTGGGGATTTTGGTTGTTACTTTTGGCCTTGTAAAATGAACAGATTTGTATCTTCGTTGCTATAGAGTACAAAACATTTGATTTATAAGGTTGCCAAGTTAGGAAATAAAAGCACTTTCTATAATTAACAGTCTCATTAGAATGCATTTCTTACTTTTGACGTTAATGGCAGAGATGACACTTAGGAGAATTAATGAAGGATTGTCCAGAGACAGATCATAGATATTTCAAAGCATCAGATTTGATAAAGACTGTCAACTGAGCACCAAGGAAACATAATAGATTTAAGTACAGTTTAGCTTTACCTCTAGATATTTCTATAATATAGAGTGTTCTTTGCTCCGTGTATCATTCTTTTAAGAAACTATGGTGACAAGCTACTGTATTGCCTATTCCTCATAGCTACCTGGTGAGCCAGATTGCTGCTTTACTCCTTGGAGATGAGAAGGAGAATCAGTGAGGCCAAACTACGTAGCCCATATTAGTTACAGGTTAAGAGCTAGACCTCAAATCTTCTGGATTTGCATATTTCTTAATTCTCTGAGCCAACCGATTATCTTTAAAATCATGTATTTATTATGCTTCCTATATTTTCAAGATAATTAAGAAACATTTAAAGTAAAGGAGAAACCCACCATTCTATATTTTATGATTCTAATTACTCCCTAATCCCTGTCTATATGCATATACATTTTATGTAAAGGTAACACAGGTGTACCAGATATTCTCAGGCTTCTGGAATTACTTGTACCTTTAATCCCCAAATACCAATAGCTGGGGTTCTCATTTCTGTTGGAGGAAGGGCAGTGTGTTGTTAGGGTCTCCTCAGAAGTTTCTGTGTTTCCCAAAGAATGCTTAGGGTTTCACAAATTCCATTTTGCTACAGAAGTGGCCTAAACCCAGTGATGTGCTGGTTCCACAACCGGCTCTCCAGGAAAAAAAAAGTGTATAAATACACTATATATCTATATCTATATATAATAAATTTATCATTAACTTTACTGATATAAAGGATGTGTAACACAATTTACCATTATAATAAAATATACAATCATTTTTATGGTAAATCCCCTATAGCAATTGATTCCTACAGAATGATTCCACTGATTTTTGCAGAACTTTTGTGGCCCTAGAAAACATATGGTTGCGATCAACAAAAAAGCGCGTTTCCAACATAAATGCTGGTTGATATTTTGGTTTACATAAAGGAATACAGCAAAAGTGAAACAATGAAAACATGTCAGAGCTTTATTCATTCCACTTTCAGGAGTGTTTTCTGCTATTCACAATGTAACAGATACAGACATGACACGATTTTAAGTTTAATCTGGAATTTTAACACTTTTTGTATCACTTTCTTAAGTCTAGAAAGTCAACAAAATAATAAATCAAGCCCTGTTTTGTAGCACTTTCCCATTTCCGTGGCTGATTTCAAGCTATCAACATGACATCATCAAAAATGGAGTTCAGAAGAGTTACACAGTAGCATTCCAATGTACAGTATTTCTACCCTCCTGATACAAGAGAAGTAATGTTAGTAGGGGCACCTGGGTGGCGCAGTCAGTTAAGTGTCCGACTCTTGGTTTCAGCTCAGGTCATGATCCCAATACCCTGGGATGGAGTACTGCTTGGGGTTCTGTGCTCAGCACTGAATCTGCTTGAGATTCTCTCTCTGTCCCTGCCCCGCCGCTTTCTAAAAATAAATAAATAAATCTTCAAAAAAAGAGAGAGATGTAAGTAACTTGAAGAGCGTAAGTGATGTACAATATAATAAAACAGGAAGTGGTGAGTTTTGAATGTTTGTTACCTTTGTTTTTAGCAAAATTTACTTAATTGTCAGATTACATAATGAATTTTTAATAATGTCTGCATTTATCGATGATCTCACAAAATCCCTGAAAATGTAACAACTGGGTCTTAGACACTGTCACGAACTGCCTTCAGCACACTATTTCCTAGGCCATGTTTCTACACAGTTCATGTTCCAACATCTTAGAAACACCCTCCTTCTCACTGCTACCCAAAGGGGAGGAACGGAGGGGAGTCTCAGGAGGTTTTTCAAAAAGGAAAGGCAATCCACAGAGATGCACCTGTACATACATCAAAGGCGAACTCATTATTATGCAGAGCAGTTAAGTTCCACATATCTTCCTATTTCAGGGAAGGATTTTTGCTTCACTCAGTGTAACCAAAAGGGCCACCAAAAAATTTCCTTCCAAACAAAGGAATCATCTGCTCCAAAGACAAACTCTAGTTTCTACCTCAGAAGGCAGACCCTTCTTATAATTTTTTAGATAGATCTCTCTCTCTCTGTAAAACCAGGATTGTTTTTAAAAGCATGTAAGTCTACTCTGTGTTCTAATGGGCTCAATCATATTATAATTATTATATATATCTACAATATATACATGTTGTAAATATCATGTTAATCATGCTGTAAATGTTATGCACAACTGTATTTTATGTTTCTTATTCTGCTTTTCCCACATAATATGTTGTAAACATTTCCCTATTGTGTTTGTAATTTCCATTTTACTGGCTGCATATAATAGAATACTTCCTATTGATTATAGCGATTTTTGCTTAAGTTTATTTATTCATTTAATAAATTGTGGAGAACCTACATGAGGTGTTTTGGTACAGGCAAATAATCAATGACGCATAAAACCATTATGGTCCCCCTTCTTGCAACACACAGTCTAGTGGGGGACAGAAACATTACACCAAACACAGAAATTGGGATAAAAGCTGGGTGGAAAGGTCAGCATTTGATTGGAGGGATTAACAGAGGCAAGAGCATATAGGGTCTTGTAGGCAATTTAAAGAAGATTAGATTTTATTCTGAGCGTAATAGGAAGCCTTTGAAGGTTCTAAATCTCGGCACATGGAATGCAGTTTACATTTTTAATAGATCTTTATAGGGTGTTATTTAGAGAATGGATTGGATGGGGCAAGGACAAAAGTGAAGGAATCACTTCGAAGGTTGGGAAGATGCTGGTGGTTTGAACCAGGGGGTTTTCTGTGATGATAGAGGTAAGTGGAGACATCTGAGATGTCCTTTGGTGTGGAGGTGACTTGATGGAGCAGTTTGAGTCATTAGGTGGATGGAGCCATTCCTATTTCAGAGGGAGAGGAGGCGAGGCGCCCACTGCAGGGACTGGCGGGTACCTGGCCTTGGAGGATTAAGGTTTCAGTGTGTGTGTGTGTGTGTGTGTGTGTGTGTGTGTGTGTGTGTGTTTTAATTTATTTAAACATACTCAGTACTTCAAAGTGTGGTAAGATGAGGTTAATCTCTGCATATTTTCTGGTGACTAACATAGAAGGTAAATTTAAAGTCTCAGAGAGCAAATTAAAGAATATATCTGATAGGCAACAAGATACATGAGAAACAAAGGAGCCTTGGAAACTACCAAGGGGAAGAAAGAAGGAAAATTCAAAGAGTTTCTGCCAAGTCACAAAGAACCTCTGGAAACACTACATTATGAAATTCTTCAAGGACGAGCTAGTTATTGGCATAAAATGATTAGAAGCTTATAAGTTTCATGTACGTGAGTTTTTCCCTACTTATTAAAAATGGCTTTTGCTTAAACCATGAAAGAGGCTAGGGGTTAAATCGTGTCATAAGTGGGGAAAAAACTGGTTATAAGTGATTTAACATATATTGAAGTTAGATCTTGGATGATCTGAGTTATGAGGCCTCTGAATAAATTATGAAGATACTTTCAGTTTCTTGTCTAAAAATAAAAGTCCTTTTGCAGGGTGACACCTCAAAAATGGATAGACCTGATTTAGTTACTCTCTGGTTACTGGTGCTTCTAACCTGACCTGTGCACTCTGGGCTCCAGAACCCTGACTGTGATTGTCATTTAGGTCTCACAAAGGCAGTCTTCCCTTTAATAATATCTTGAAATGTTCTTTACAGGGAACTTCAGGAGGGCATCCAATACGTATGCTTAAATAGATAGATGTCAACAAACTACACATAACAGCATGGAGGTGTGTCCTTGGAAAAGTTACTTGACCTCTCTCAGCCTTGGTTTGTTTATGTGAATTGTAGAGACAATGATATTTAATATATAGGGTTGCTTGAGGATTGAGAGAATCTTGTTTACAAAGTGTTTCTCACTGGGGTTGGCATAGACTAAACCCTTAATAACTAGTAACTGTTATTTTATTTACTAAGGTCAGTGTTGTCATTCTGTTGTTATCTCAAGTCTTCCCCAACACGGTTTTTTGAAATACTTATTTTCTGTGCCTTACTACATTTTTATCTTCCTGTCACTTTATGTCATAGTGTCTGCTTATCCTATATTGAGAATTTCTCCGACCCAAATTGCTGCCAGGCAATCATTTAACTGAGTCTCTACTATGGGTTGCAGGACATTTGAAAAGGACCATTTCTGCCTCAGTTTTGACTGAGGCCCCAAATCAGCAGGTGGAAGCAGGTGCATTATATCTCTATAATGGAGTGAAGTACCAGGTCACCTATTCAGGATTTGCAAAAGAGTTGTCAAACTCCAGTTGTGTAACCTTTGAATCAACACACCTTCAGAAGAATGAAAAGGTAGCAGTTAGAGAATGTACGTGGAAAAATCGTGCCAGTATTGAGGCATTTTCTCTTATATCACCCCCCACTCTATCCACACTCACCCCAAGTTGAGTGAAAGTTGGTTCAAGGAAACCATGCAGAGAAATTGACCTGTGTCTTCTGTAGGGCCTAGGTCAAGCCTAAAAGGCCTACAGTTATGAGGCTATCATTGGTTACTTGGCTCATAGCAGAGTGAGGAGAGGCAGTTGTGCAGTTTGCTCAGTTTGTCTAAGCAAAAGGATGAGTGAGGATTGCTTGATAAGCAGATGTGGGGCAGTAAGAGATAAAATCCACCCAGAGCTGTACTGAAATGACTTTAAGAAGGAAGAGTGATGTGTCCTCGAAAGGAAGAGTCTGTACAGCGTAGATCTCTCAGATGGGGGGATTTTAATGGAACAGGCAGATGAGCCATTTGCTTCCGTTGTGAGAACTGTGAAAGATCCCAGCAATGACACTGTCTGCAAAAAATCCAGAAAAAATGTCTCAACTTCTGCCAAGCCCAAAGAAACTTAGTGTGAGGCTTGCAACAAATCCATAGGAACCCAAAGATAGATTGGTAATGTCAGGGAATAACACCTTCCCTGCTCCTTACCTCTTTCTCTTCCTTGCCTCTTGACTTGGAAGAGCATGTGAAGCCCCGGACTGATAGAAAAGACATGGGGTAGTAAGAAGGAGCTCACCTCATTGCTGGAGGAGGTTATCAAGAGGATATGACCACCAATTGATCTTTGAATTTGCCCTGGCAATGAGAGGCTCCTCCTCCCTCCCCTGTCCCTGGAATGTACGCTCCACCCACCATTCCACAACTGGAACCATTTTGAAGGACTTGCAAGAGCCATGTGCTGTTGAGCTCCTCTGGATGGGATAGCTGTCTGAACTGCCTTAAGGTCTCTATATAAACTTTTAAGATTCTGGCTGGCGGGTGTGGAGACCTACTTATCTTGCAGCTGCCCAGGACAAGGTTCCTAAGTAAGTTCTCTTGATTATGGAACCTGTCACCTATCAGTCTAGAGTGGCCTGCCTCTTTCTTTGGTGTCTCCTGGCCCTACATGTACAGGGGCTGCTTGGTTTCCAGTTTTACCCTGGAACTCCCTAGGTGGTGAGCCAACACCCAAGCTCCTGGATGAGGAGGAGAGAAGTTTTCATTTTGGATGACTTAATCATACTGAAACAGACATATTAATTACTGAAACAGGACTATTTTTTGGACTGCTAGTAACCAGTGTATGTAATATGTATGTATGTATATACATATTATTTAAGGGGGAGTGAATAAGTTATGGAGACTGCCTAGATTTCATCTAATGGCAGGGAAGAACAAACCCCATCGAATGGGGTACTGACTGCCCAGCTGGAGGGCAGGAGAGCCTTCATTGCCTCTGAGTGCCATTCAGTCCATCTACTGGCTACACTTGTACCTGGGACTATACCAAGTGTTTGAATAATATTTGCTACCATTTTTTGAGCAACCACCACATGCCAGACACATTAGGTTCCATCTACCTTTAATACACTTTTCCTGACATATTCTACTTGTTATATTATTATACATTCTATCCCCATGAAAATAAGATTCCCTTATCTTCTGCTCCCATATATCCCTAGAATTCCCCAACCTAGAACTTTCTATAGATTTTTTAAGTTTATTTATTTATTTTATTTAAATTCAATTAGCCAACATATAATACATCATTAGTTTCAGACGTAGAGTTCAACAATTCATCAGTGGCATATAACACCCAGTGCTCATCACATTTTTTAATTTTTAATTTTTTAGCTTAAATAATTTCTTACTTAATTGTCTGTCCTCTTCAATAGACTGTGAAATGTGTGAGGACAGATCTTCCTGGCATGGTGACTGACAGTAAGGTATTTTCAGAATTATCTCAATTAATTGTCCTAATAATCTAAGCATTATTTTGTGAGTAAGGAATGTGAAGTTTGTAGGTAATAATATGCCCATATTCACTCAGCTGGTGGGTGGTGGAGTTGGAATACAAACCTGGTTTGGAGTTGGTCTAACTCCAAGGAGTGTGAGAATTTGTACAGTCCATTGTCCTCTGACGAAACAACATGACTGCAATCTAAACATCTCTTGTCATTAAAAAACTCGAAATTTTAAACAACAACAAAAAAGTGATGATAAATGATTCTACCCATGGATTGCACTATGCTACCTAAAACTGTAACACAGAAACTCAATAGCGTCTTTTAAAAAATTCCAGTGTATTGAAAATTAAATGTAAATTCAATAACTTGTTGGTCATTACTGTTTGTTTACTACCTCTTTATTAAAGAGCTAAATGTTTTAGTGTTTTGTACATTTTAAGTCAGTAAATAGAATATACAGTAATTCCTCATCCTAATTAAAGAAATTTAACAAAATCCCTTGGGGTTTTTTTCTGTATCGGCGTAGATATCAAAGCAGAACTACAGCAGTGAAAGGAAAGGAAATGCTGCTACAAGCCTTTCTCTTCTAGATTCTCCCAGTTAAACATTGTACAACCACCAATGCTGAAACTGAGAATTGTTTAGATTTAATTCAATTGAGAACTCATTTTCCCAGTGCCATTCACATTCAAGCTACTGTGCTGGGTGCTATAGGAGACAGAAAGGAAAGTAATTTGTGGATTCTGCCCTCAAGAAGTTTAGAGTTTGGTGAGGATGACAAAAAGTGAAGTATTGAAGAAAGAGAAAATGAAGTGTTCACAAAGCAAAGGGAAAAATAAGGAGAGGAGGAGGTTGTAAAAGAAACGAAACGGTAGAACACAACTTCCCAGAGTTGAGGCAAGTCTTTTGATTGAAAGAGCCCATACGGTACCGAGCGAGAGAAATGAAAAGCATGGTACTTGGGGTGCAGGCTACTTTTTCTTTGCTCTCTACGTTCACTGTCCACATTTACCATTTTCTGACATGATAGATAATATCATCTGTTTCCCAAACCCTGGGCCTTTGAGTGACTTTGGCCATCAAGAGTCCTACGTAGAGACGGGAAGGAGGCAAAAGGATGGGCTTAGGGTGTTTACTCCCACAGGTCCCTCTGAGAAGCCTCAGAAGGCTGATTGTGCACCTCAAACTCAAGTCACTGCTGCTCTCAAGATGGTCTTCTGTATGACTCCCTGGTCTTCTGTATGACTTTCCCTGTCTCTTTGCGCGTTGGAGTGGTAACAGATCTGCAATTACTAATCTTGAGTTATGTCTGACACTCTCCTGAGTGGTTCTCCTACACCTCCCACCCCAAACACCTTTGTAAATATCCTCCATATTAAATCCTCCTGAACACTATTATTCATTGGAATATGCCATTGTTTGAGGAGGTCATCAAGAGGATATGACTCAAGAAACAGAAGATCCTCACCCATTCCTCTGTCCTTGAAATGTATATTTCTCCCACAGTTCCCATAGCTTGAGCTATTTTCAAAGATGCAGCCTTGAGAGAGTTATGTGTTGTTGAGGCCATGTGGATGGTATATGTGACTAAACCCAGTTAAGGCCCTACATAAATTTCTAAGATTCCGGCAGGTAGGTGCAGAAATCTACTTGTCTTTTGAGTGTCTGAGACAAGCATCCTCTATATGTTCCCTTGCTTATTAAACATGCTACCTACCAATCTGGAGTTGTCTCCTTCTTTCTTGGGTTTCTCCTTGCCCACCATTTGTGAGGGCAGTTTCAGATTTGCCATGAGGAACCCCCAGGATTGCAGATCAATAGTCATCCATTCTTATGGGGACCCTGACCGATAAACTGAGCTAAATCATCATGAAGTTTCAAAATATTAAGGAAAAATAAGTGTACTTTAAAGCTTCTGTAGAGAAAACAACAACAGTTATCTACAAAGAAATAAGAGCCCAATGAGCAGAAACTTTCTTTAGCAACACTGACTGACAGATGATAACAGAATGACACTTAAATATTTTCCTAAGAGAAAACTATTTTGAATATAGAATTCCATTCCCAGCCAATCTATTTTGAGGGCAAAATGAAAACATTTCATTTCATTCAAAGATTATACCCTTCCCACTCCCTCTCTATGCACCATTTCTAAGAATGGAACTCTAGTGAAATTTTGGTGATGACCAAGAAAAAAGAAAAGAGTTCAAGAACTGTGCGACTAAACCAAGAATATGATTAAAATATATCCGTAATGATTACTTGTGCAAAGGTCTAAAAAAACAACTGTTGTAAATCTCCAAAGGCAGCTGAAGGCTTTACTAGAAAATCCTCATGATAAAGAAATGGAACAGATTATAGGCAGTAGAGAGAATTATCAGAGGGCTGAAAAATTGGCAATATAGTGACATAATAATATTAGTTTGTCAAGAAGAAAAAGAAAGGCAATTAGAAATATCTGAAAAAATTAAACAAAAAGTTGTATCAGAAGTCCTTGTCCAAATATGAAGGAAAGAAAAGGTATTGCCTGATAATAATAATAAAGGGGGTAAAACGCCAGTGAATCAGCTTGATTTTGATAGTAGAAGCAATCTCCTTGGGAGGGAGGAGAGGTGGAGTTAGAGGTAGGGACATTAATATCTTTGTTGTACATAAGTTAGAGTCAAGGTGCACTTTGCGAAGATGGTGAAACAAGATCTGTAAAAAAAAAAATTGGGAGGGGACTAAGAATATGGAAAACAAGGTAAGGAAGTTGAAATCTACTCTTTCATAGCAGGAACCAAGATATAATACCTTAAGTTTATAACAAAAAATAAAATAGCTTATATCTATAAGTGCTAGTACCTACAAATTACTAAAAAAGCAGTTATATTTAGAGAGTGGGACAGTTGCGGGGGGGGGTGGTGCTATCCAGCAAGATAAGGGAAACAGAGACTGTTGCTCTTCATGATGATTCCTTTTGTGTTACCCATTTTATCATTTTTATATGATTATTAACATATAGTTATATTTTCTTGATACTTAATAAAATAAAAAAAACTTCAAAAGGTACACACAGAGATATACAGTAAGAGATAGACATAAAGTGTTGTAAGTGAAAGACAAATGGTAAAATATTCTTAGGGAACACAGGTGGGAGAGGTCATCCTGAACTTAAGAGAATTGGAGAAACCTTCATGGAGAAGGTGATTTTACTTATTTATTTTTTAAAGATTTTATTTATTTATTTGAGAGAGAGAGCGAGAGAGCCTGTGCATGAGCAGGGTGGGAAGGGTGAGAGAGAGAGAGGGAAGCAGACTCCCGCTGAGCTGGGCTTGATTCCAGGACCCTGAGATCATGACCTGAGCCAAAGGCAGACACTTAAGCGACTGAGCCACCCAGGTGCTCCGAGAAGGTGTTTTTAAATCAAAGTATATTTTCGACAAGAAAAAATTAGGAACAAGCCATTTCAGTTGTGTGTGTAGACTGTGAGATTTGTGTGTACTAAATACACTAATAAAGCTTTCAGTTAGAATAAAAAATCTACGATGCATTTTGCTTTGGTCAGAGACAGAGATAAAAAACAAATGAAATTAAAGTAATTATAAATGACCATTTTTGTTCCTCTAACACCCAACAGTGTGTGTTGAGTGACACACAGTAGATGCTCGGTAAATGCAGGTGAGGTACTTAGTAACTGAGTCAATAAACTGTGAATGATTAAGAATATTTATTTATTTGAGAGAGAGAGAGATAGCAAGAGAGCACGAAAGGAGGGGCAGGGAGAGGGAGGCTCCCTGCAGAAGAAGGAGCCCCATGTGTGGCTCCGCCCCAGGATTCCGGGATCATGACCTGAGTCAAAGGCAGACCCTTAACCGACTGAGCCACCCAGGCACCCAGTATTTAAGGAGAGCATGCACGTAATTGCTTAAGGAGATATGCAAGTTATGGCTTGGCATACAAAATATATCAATACACAATATGACAAACCTGTCATAGAGTGCAGAAAGGTCTCAGAGTGTTAAAACTATAGGACAAAGCCATTATTGGGTTTGTGTTCCATAAACCAAGTGCACGTGAGGCTTAGTAAAAACAGAGGTATGACGAACTGCTTGTGTCTGGTCTTTGTACTCACATCATTTCAATTACTATTTGAGAGGACTTTAAGGTAAGGTAACAAGCAATCATGCTGAGAAGTCCAGATTTAGTATCCAAGACACAAAAACGAAGCAAAACAGAACAAAACGGAACTGAATTCTAGGCATAGGCAGTCAATTAGATTTTGCTGCCTTCTCATGATCATGGCTACCTGAGAGTTTCCTGGACATTATTAAAATAAGACAGGGAGTATTGTTCTCAGCATTTCTACTTTCTTAGCTATAGGTTTTGCAATTCGGAGAAAAAAGTGCTTAGTTTCATAACTTTAGGTCTTTGCTAAGCTAGAAACACATCTATCTGTTTACTGCCATGTTACCATGACTCTACAATCCTTGGCCCAGACTAGGTGCTTTATTGATATTCTTTTGGAGGGGAGGGAGGAAAAATTCCAAAAGTTATGACTTAATAAGTCACTTCAAAATTGATTTCAGTGTTCTTTACCTGAACAGAGTGACAGTGAATTCACACTGTTTGGAAAAAGATCATTCAATTATAGAAAGTGGTACTTGGTTCCTATCCCTCCTACTGCCTGGGCCCAGATTGGAATTTTTGCCCCAGAAGAATCTCAGTGGTACAGAATAACAGGGTACTACTCCCTGCCTTATTTTGAATTCTATGCCTCTGTTAAGAGTTAAATGATTTTTGGGATGCCTGGGTGACTCAGTAGGTTAAGCATCTGCTTTCGGCTCAGGTCATGATCCCAGGGTCCTGGGATAGAGCCCACATCAGGCTCTCTGCTCAGCAGGGAGTCTGCTTCTTCTTCTCCTTCTGCCTGCAGCTCCCCCCACCTGTGCTCTCTCTCTCTCAAATAAATAAAATATTTTTTAAAAAAAGAGTTAAATGACTTTTGGTCAACCATGCCAAGTTATTATTCATATCGAATTTATAGTTATTTCTTGTACTTTTCTACATGGGTGTACATTAAACCATATCTTCCTCATTTTTGTATTTATGAATTTTGTGAATCAAAATATTTTATAGTTATCCCTATTATACTCTGGGAGCGGAATTTTTTCCATTAAAATTTAGGCATAATTTGCATATAGTAAAATTTGCTCTTTTTACGGTACAGTTCTGCAAGTTTTGACAAATTTATATAGGCATGTAACCAGTACCACAGTCAAGATAAAGAAAAGTTATATTGCTCCAAAATATTCTCCAGAGCAGTTTTGTAAACAACCAGTCTCCCACTCCTACCTCGGCAACCACTGCTCTGTTTTCTGTCTCTATAGTTTTGCCTTTGCAAGAAAGTCATTTCAATGAAATTATTCAGGCTTTTTTTTTTTTTAAAGATTTTATTTACTTATTTGACAGAGATAGAGACAGCCAGCGAGAGAGGGAACCAAGCAGGGGGAGTGGGAGAGGAAGAACCAGGCTCCCAGCTGAGGAGCCTGATGTGGGGCTCGATCCCATAACGCCGGGATCACGCCCTGAGCCGAAGGCAGACGCTTAACCGCTGTGCCACCCAGGTGCTCCTCATTCAGGCTTTTGACTATGGCTTCTTTCATTCAATAGAATGCATTGGAAATTCAGTTATACCTTATTGCATGTATCAGGTGTTTGTTCCTTTTCATTGCTATTATTCCATCATACAGATATACTACAATCACGTTTATCCCTTCCTCAGTTGAGAGACACTTGTGGTGTTTCTAGATTTTGGCAATTACAGATTGCCACATGCTACAAACATTTTTGACCATCTTTTGTTTGAACCTAGGTTTTCATTCACTTGGAGAAATATCTGGTAGTGGGATTTCTACGTTACTTGTTAAATGTATATTGAGTTTATAAGGAATTGCCAAAATGTTTCCAAGAAGTAGCTGTACTATTTTGCACTTCTCCCTGCAATGTATGAGAGTTCCAGTTGCTCTCCATCCTGTCAGCACTTGATATTGTCAGATTTTTTAAAATTAGATTTGATTTTAATAGGTATATAGTTGTATCTCACTGTGGTTTCACTTTGCTTTTCTCTAGTGACTATTGATATTAAGCATCTTTACATGTATTTAGTTGAAATCCTTATATCTTCTTTGATGAAGTATCTATTCAAATATCTCCATTTATTATTGAATATTGAGAGTTCTTTATATAATGCTCTTTATTAGAAATGTGATTCGCAAGCATCATCCCCCTTCCTGTGGCTTGTCTTTTCATTCTCCTGATACTGTCTTTTGAAGAGTAAATGTTCTTAATTTTGATGAAGTCCAGTTTGTCAAATATTTTCTTTTATGGATAGTGCTTTGGGGTTATATCTAAGAAACTAATGTTTAACTCAAAAATGCAAAGATTTTCCTTTCTGTTTTCTTTTAGAAATTTTATAGTTTTAGGTTTGACATGTAGGTCATGATCCATTTTGAATTAATTTTTGTATAAAGTGAGAAGTAGGGATTGAGTTTCCTTTAAAAAAATAACACATTTTTATCCAATTCCCCCCCATTGTTATCCAATTGTCTTAGAACCATTTGTTGAAATGACTTTCCTTTCTCCACTGAATTGCCTTTGCATCTTCATAAAAAATTGATACTATGCTTGTGCTTCTATTTCTGGACTCCTTTGTTTCATTTATTTATACTATGTCTGTCCTCTCTCCATCAGACTGTCTTGACTTCTATAGTGTGATACTGTGATTTATAAGAAATATATATATGGTCATCTAAATGACTAAAATATATTTCTTAGATATATTGGGTTTTCTTCTCCAGTTCTTGGCTCACAGCTACCCCAATCCTTGGAATTTCTTAAGTGTTGAGAAAGATAAAGGTTTCTTTTGTTATGTTAATGAGGTGGCTTTTGGAATGCCCCTGGGTCAACAGAGGATGGGGGCTGGTCACCAAAGGAACCTACCAGAAGATTTAGAGAGTTGGAATTTTCAGTCCCACCCCTCAGGCCTTCAGGGAGGGAGAGGGCCTGGAGGTCAATCAGTTGCCAATGGCCAATTATTTAATCTATTATGACTGTGTAATGAAGCCTTGATAAAAGTCCAAAAGGTCTGGGCTTAGAGATCTCTTGGGTTGGTGAACCTAGCGAGGTGCTGGGAGAGTGTCACACCTGGAGAGTGTGTGCCCCACACCTTGCCCTATGCATCTCTTGCATCTGGCCTTCTGAGTGATAGCCTTCTCTAATTAACTAGTGATCTAGTAAAGTAAAACATAAGTAAAATGTTTCTCTGATATTTCTAGTAAGTAAAATGTTTCTTCGAGTTCTGTGAACCACTCTAGTAAATAAATCAAACTTGAGGAGGGTGTCTTGTGAATCTCTTATTTATAGTCAGTGGGTCTGAAGTATTGGGACCTGTGGCCAACAAGGACTGGGACTTGTATGCAAAGTGCAGGCCTGGGGCAGTCTTGTAGGACCAACCCCTCCATCTGTGGGGTCTGATGGTATCTCTGGGTAGATAGTGTCAGAATTGTATTCTTCAACCTTGCTATGCACTAATTAGCAGCTTTTTTTTGAAGCTTCCAGATTTTTTACATAGACAATTATGTCCTTTGCAAGTAGAGACAGTTTTATGTCTTCCTTTCCAATGCATATGCCTTTTATTTCTTTTTCTTGAATCTCTATTGTATTTTTTTCTTCTTTTATTTAGCCTATTGTTCTAGCCTGTCAAGAACATTGGAATCATGAAACTGTCAACTCGTTTTTACACTGTTGATCAAAAAGTTCACCAAGTCCTCATCTTATTTTTAATGTAAAAGTATGGAACCAGATAGTTTTTGTAAAGCAAACAGAACAAAACCACCTCTTATAAGGAGAAATTTTGAACATACATAGATGTGGAAAAATTTATTGATGAACACCCCGTACCTATCACAGAGCTTCAAAAGTTATCAACTCATGACCAGTCTTATCTCATCTGTATCTTCACTGACTCCCTCTTTGTGTCCAACCACTGGGTTATTTTCAGGCAAATCCAAACAACATATTATTTTCAGATAGAGATTTGACAATCAACTCCTCTATTATGCTGTAAATTGTCAAAAGTTGGGAATGGGGGCGCCTGGGTGGCTCAGTCCTTAAGCGTCTGCCTTTGGCTCAGGGCGTGATCCCTGCGTTCTGGGATCAAGCCCCACATCGGGCTCCCTGCTGGGAGCCTGCTTCTTCCTCTCCCACTCCCCCTGCTTGTGTTCTGTTTCTCACTGGCTGTCTCTCTCTTTGTCAAATAAATAAAATCTTAAAAAAAAAAGTTGGGAATGATGTCTTATTCATAATTTTATATCCACTGCATAGCTCAGCACCTTGTAGATGGAATATATGTTCAAAAAAATTGTTGAACTAAATTTTTACGGGATCTCTTACTTCGGTATAGTTCTAGAAACCCTTTGTTTTTTCAAAATCAGTCTACTTTACTTTGAGGTCCCTTTCTATATTTAGTTCTTTATACAACCTTCTGTTAGAAAGTATTTTATTTAACACACATGCCAAAATATAGGAATGCATATGTGAGTATCAAAGCATAGTAAACATATACTCAACACCCAACTTAAGAACCAGAACCTTACCATATCAGTGAAGCTGCTGTTCTTCCTTCAAATTCTGTGTTCTCGATCTTTTTCTATAAGTAATCTCTATTGCGAATTTTATTACTCATATTTTAAATATGCATACATATAAATACATCCTCAGGAATGGTATCATTTAGTTTTGCTCATTTTTGAGGCTTATAAAAATGCTATCACATTGTAGTTAATTTTTTGTGCATTATCATTCCCGAATTAGAGCATTCAGACAATTTACATTTTCTATAATTATTGGCATGGTTTAATTTGAATATACTATCTTACTTTCTATTTGTCCAATCTATTCTTTGTTCCCTTTTTTCTGATTTCCTGACTCCTTTTGTGTTAATTGAACATTTTTTTGGATTATACTTCACTTCCACTTGGTTTTTTAGTTAAATCGCCTTAATAATATTTTTGGTGATTAAGGTTTACAATATGTCTTTAACTCATTATAGTGTATCTTCACATAATATTATATTACTTCATGTGGAGTGTATGAACCTTATAACAATTTCTTTCTTCCACCCTTTGTGCTATGGCTGTCATACATTTTGGTTCTCATATGCAAACCATTCAATATATTGTTACTCTTTATGCCTTAGACAATATATATATTTAAAGTGATTAAAAATAAGAAAAAAACCTTTATATTTTTTCTCATTTTTTTACCATTTCTGATGGTTTTGTTTTTCTGAAAAAGTCTTTGTTTTGCCTTCCTTTTTGATGGATAACTTTGTTGAGTATAGAATTCTGGAGTGACAGATTTTTTCTTTCAGTGCTTTAATTATGCTATTCTATCCTCCTCCAGGTCAGAATGTTTCTGATGAGTCTGCTCTTCTCATTCTAGAGCTCCAACTACATAAATGTCAGACTCTTTGATATTGTACCATAGCTCTTACATGCTCTGTTCTGATTCTCTCTCTCTCATCTTTGTCTTTCAGTTTGGCTAATTTCTATTGACCTATCTCAAAGTTCACTGATTTTTCCCTCAGCCATATGCAGTCTACTGATATGTCTGTTGAACAAATGATCTCTGACATCAAGTTTTTATTTATAGTTTTTTTTTTCCAGAGAGGGAGGGGTGTAAGGGCAGAGGGAGAGGGATAGAGAGAATCATAAGCAGGCTCCATGTCCAGCACGGAGCCACACATGGGGCTTGATCTCATGACGCTGAGATCATGACCTGAGCCAAAATCAAGGGACAGAGGCTTAATGGACTGAACCACTGGGGCACCCCTATTTAATGATATTTTTAATGGTTTCCACCTCTTTGCTACAATACCCCATTTTATTTATTTATTTATTTTTTAAAAGATTTTATATATTTATTCGACGGAGATAGAGACAGCCAGCGAGAGAGGGAACACAAGCAGGGGGAGGGGGAGAGGAAGAAGCAGGCTCATAGCAGAAGAGCCTGACGTGGGGCTCGATCCCAAAACGCCGGGATCATGCCCTGAGCCGAAGCAGACGCTTAACTGCTGTGCCACCCAGGCACCCCACAATACCCCATTTCAAAATGTGTGTTGTCAATCTTTTCTGTTAGATCCTTCAGTATATTAATCATAATTAAAGTTGCTGTCTTCAAGTTCTAACACCTGAATTTTCTCTAATTTGATTCTATTTATTACTTTGTCTCTTGACAATAGTTTTTTTTTTCCTTATTTTCTGGGTCTGGCTCATAATTTCTTTTTCAGATTTTTCTTTATTTTTAAGTAATCTCTACACCCAGTGTGGGCCTCACAACCCCGAGATCAAGAGTCACATGATCTATCGACTGAGCCACCCTGGCGCCCCTCATAATTTTTGATTGAATGTGCTATATCACTTGTAGACAATAGAGACTGGACTAAATAGCATTTATTCCTGGAAATGGACTTGTATCTTCTCAGACTGTTAGTTTCGGCGGTTGAGTCAATCTAGGCTCTAGTTCAACTGGGTTTCTGTTATACGATTACTATAGTTACTGTTAGTGTACCATAGGCTTCAAGTTCCTCCAGCAATCAACAGCCATTACCTTCACCTTACGGCCTGGCCTGGAGTTCCAGAGGGTTACTCCCTGTGCCTCAGTGCTACCTTCAGCATTTAGAAGTCCCTATATGCTTACATTACAAGATTCTCTTTCTACACTTTTCCTTTCCTCAGGGGTAGATTGCTATCACTTGTTACTTGTTGCTAGGTTTTTTCGTGGGACCAGGGGATATTTTGGTTTTCTTGGGCCAGTCTCATCTTTAGCCAGGACCTATGTGCCTGGGCTTTCAGGATAGGGTAATTTTAGTATGCCTGCCAGTTCCACCATGGCAACCAGACTCTGTCTTGTGTCTGTGGTAGGTATTAGGCAGAATGGTTTCCTCACCCTCCCCTAACGTAGCAGACTTCTGCTGTATATGGGTGCAGGACCCTGGATATAAGATTTTCTTTTCTTTCTCCTAGGGAGGACAACTTTGTTTCTGCTCTTCACCAGGAAGGTTTCTGGTGCGAGGAAGGGAAGTGTCATATTCTTCCTTCAGAGGCAGATGGGTTTTGGTTCTGCTTCTTCCCTTGAGACCCTGAAGAGCAGAAGGCTTTGCTGTCCTTCCCTAAGTGGTTTAGGGGTTTTACTTTTCATAAAAGATGGGTCCAGGGAAGTGGATGGTTTTGTGCCTTAACCCAAGCAGATTATTATTTTTTTAAATTATTACTCATTCTAAAGTTATATACTGCCCATACTCGGCCTTTAGGAATTTGTTAATATTTTAGCTAATTTATTCTTACCTTCTTCTGGAGTGGCTCCCTGTTTCTCTCATGGTCTGGCAAAGGTAAAATAATTTCCATTCTTGTTTCTCCTTGGAGGGGCTTGCCTCTTTTTGAAATTCAGTTCTTGTGGCTGCCATATGACCTCAGCTCCCTGATGGGTTCAAGAAAAGTTATGATTTTGTATGTTTTATTATTATCAGGACAGGAAGAACATTCTCTTGTAGCTTAAATGGAAGGAGGATTTATATGCTTTCTTCACTCAGTATTATATTTTTAGGATTCATTTATGTTTTGCATGGAGCTGCAGGTCATTTATTTCCCCTGATGTATAATCCATTATGTGAACATAGCATCATTTATCCATTTTCCTGTAAATAGGCATTTGGGTTGTTTCTAGTTATTTATTTTTATGAATAACCTTGCTTTGAACACTCTTATTCATACCTGTTGGTCATCTTGGTAAGTTTCTCTAGCTGGACAATAAAGAAAAGCTACGTGTGTCACTAGGACTTATCCTATTTTCTTTTGGTCATCACCTATGTCTATCTTTTCTTTCTTTATGACCTCTTGAGTTCTAATTCTGCTGGGTTTTTTGTTTGGATCTTGGCTTCATCTGTGGCTTATGACCCAGCTCTTTTTCTCTTGATATTATTAGTTTCCTTTGTTTGATTTTTGACCTTCGGTGTTCCGTAAAATATTTTGGCTGGACTTACTACTGTAGTTTGTGTGGCTTTGTCCAATAAACTACAATATCCCACATTCTATTCAGCATCCTAAGTCAGTAGTCACTCCCCAGCCTACTGTGTTTTTGTGTTATTATTTGAAGACTTGAGGTTGAAATAACTTCATCAAGTATTATCCTTTAGGTAGACTTAGAAACTGCTTAAGTAGTTAACTAGTTGTAACACCAAGCCTTATTTCTCTACTTTGTCTTCAAGGATAGTAAGAAAGATAAAGTCAAGATTTAGATACACAGTTCATGATACACACAGTTCAGTGATCTATTCTTTGCTCTCAAACTAATGTGCTTCAGAGAACTTACTTCATAAGGCACAAATTAAGATTTTTCTTTCAGCTTTGGTCTCCTGGCAATGAATCTACGAGCCAGAATTAGAGTACCCATGGGAAGGCATTAATACTTGGGCCGTAATATGTATGAGGACAAATTCAGAGAGAGAGTCAGTGTTTATACTCTTAATGTCAATTGTCTGGGAATATATTTTATGATAACAGAAATATAGGTTAAGAATAAGAAGTTATGAGAGGAATTAAATAAAGAAACCCTTATTTTCTATATGCTCTGAGTTTTGGAAAATAAGTATTTCCCTAGGGAAATACTGATTCAAAGCAGCCATGAAATGCATAGCATTCTCTCCCCTTGATAGCTATAAAATTAGGAGAAAACATGGTCTGTGCTTTGAGGAGATTAGAATTTAACAAAGATTAGTATGCCAACCAATACTAATGAATGAACACATGGTAGAAAACACATATAAATAAGTAAAATACCCAGATGGATATAACTTAGTCTCAAGAATTCGCTGGATCAGAATTGGTTAGGCAAAGACAGTTCAAGAATGAAGAGCCTCATCAAAAAGTGAATGGTCATCAGTAAACATTTCCTTATTCAGAAGTACATCTTCAAAAGTCTGTATCTTTCCTGATGCAAACTTGTCAAAGTATTGTACCGGATGCTGTTGATGCCCCACTGAGATACCTTCCACTAGGTCAGTGCCTCAGGCCTCTAGCTGTTCAGAGTGTTGTTTGCAAAAGGTTCACAACTGCACTACCTCTGAAGAAATATCTGAAGTTTATAATCCTAAAGAGTGGTTCCCAAGAAAAGGAGCATTAACCTCACTGGGAAACTTGCTACAGACGCAAATTCTCAGACTCTAGTCTAGAACTATTGAATCAGACACTCTATGTGTGGGGCCCAGAAACGTGTGTTCTCTGGAACACCATGTGATTCTGATTTAGTGTGAAGTTCGGGAATTACTGTCCTAGTTGATGGGAACCACCTTGTCTCAGAGGGTTAGGCAGCACCCCCACTCCAGCTCCACAGCTGATGATTGACAATACAGAGACAAAAGGCCAAACTCCTTGCCTCTGAGGTGGGGAGAAGGGGACAGGCAATTCTGTGGTGTCATTTATACTCTAGAGAGTGAATCATCAAACCATGGCCTCGGGGGCCAAATTTGGCCCGCTGAATGTTTCTGTAAATAAAGTTTTATTGGAACAAAGCCAGACTCATTTATTTTATTGTCTGTGGCTGCTCTCATGCTACAATGGCAGAGTTGAGTAGTTGTAAGAGAGGCTCTCTGACTTTTTACAGAAAAATCCTGCCAAGTTTCGTTCTATAGTCTCACCTAATGCTAATGCACCAGGTCAGCACTAGACTTCACTTGACACCATGTCCATGTTTGGTTCTCTCTTTTCCATTCTGCTCCCTTCTGTGCCTTACAGATTGCATCCAAATCTCTGCCTCAGGCTCTGCTTCCTGACAAGGGGACCTGTCAAGTGTATTCACATGCTTCCTCATTTTTTGGCTATTTTTCTGCCTTTGTATTGGCTTTAGGGGAGTAGTTTCCCAGACTGATGTGCCAGCATTGCTCAAGAGGCAGTCCCTCCTAGATGGTCTTTTGGATCAGACATACTTCACAGAAAGGGATGGCACTTCTCTCTGCAACCACAAATTTTCTTCTACCACTGCTCTAACAGAGTGTCAGTAACTGCCTAGAATTGTCTTTGTTACCCTGGTTTAAGGGCCATATGTTATTATTATTTCATTTATATTTATAATTTATAGAACACCAGAAGCTTCTGTGACACATCTCACCCCATAATACCTGATTTTGCAGATGTCCTAGGATCTCTAAAAATACAAATAAAAGTAAGATAAAAATATATACCCCAACCACCAGTGGTGAGCAAGTATGGGCAAGAGTTAGGTGAGGATATACTTGTAATTCATTAAGTTAAAAATAAGATAGAGAAAATATTTTGTCTGTAGTTTGCTAAAAGTCTCACTGAAGGAATTAAGCTTTACTTAAATATCACCCAGTCCTATGGTCTACTTTCTGAGTTGTTTACCTTCTTAATAATCAAATAGCACCAGAATCTTCCCAATAGAGTGATGTTTTCCTTGTGTTGTACTTGCAGTTGATGCTTAGAAAAATATTCATGGTTTGTAATGCAGTATGTTTTAAAATATTTTGTTACTGAGAAGCCAAAGGAAGGAGTACTAACACACAAAATGAAAAATATAATTAGTATCCAGAGTTGAAACAGCAAAAGTCATTTTCTGGAAGGATAAATTGCTAAAATGAGAAAAAAGAGAGAGGCATGGATGAAATAAGATCAAGCTTTATCAGCTGAGGATTTGGACTGGGGTAAAGAACCAATGGACTGTTCTTACCTGTGTGTAGAGATGGGGGATCATTTCACAAATTCTGAGGCTGTTTCTTAGGACACAGGAAAAAAATACTATCTCTACATCTCTTCTTTGAAATAGCTATTTGCAGGTCAGAGGACCCCTGTAGGATTTTCAAATGGATGGTTTCATATGGGTTATAGGAAGGTGCTATATGGACAGTAGAAGAATGATTTCTTTACCAGAATAGGAATTTTATGAGCTGAAGTTTAATTTAAAATGTCATTTGTTAATGAATTTCAGTAAAGTATTTTACATCTGAGGGACTTTTGTCAAAGCTCTTTTCAACTTTCCACTTGATTAAAAATCATTGTTGAATACTACAGTTGACTCTTGAGCAATATGGGGGTGAGAAGTGCCAACCCCCCTTGCAGTTGAAAATCCACATATAATTCATGACTCCCAGAACTTATCTACTAATAGCCTACTGTTGACCAGAAGCCTTACCAATAACATAGACAGTCAATTAAACACATATTTTGTATGTTGTATGTATCACATATAGTAGTATTACAATAAAGTAAGCTAGAGAAAAGAAAATATCATTAAGAAAATAATAAGGAAAATACATATACAGTACTGTTCTTATTGGAAAAAAAAAATCCATGGGGGCGCCTGGGTGACTCAGTTGGTTAAGCGTCTGCCTTTGGCTCAGGTCATGATCCCAGGGTCCTGGGATTGAGTCCCTCGTTGGGCTCCCTGTTCAATGGGAGTCTGCTTCTCCCTCTCCCACTGCACTTCCCCTCTGCTTGCCTCTCTCTTTCTCACTCTCTCAAATAAATAAAATCTTAAAAAGAAAAAGAAAAAAGAAAAAAATCCATATATAAGTGACCTGCACGATTCAAACCTATGTTGTTCAAGGGTCAACTGTAGTAAACAGTGGAGCACTCAAGATTTAGAGTGGCATACTTAAAAACACAACCCTTAGGTTTCAATATAGGGATTCAAATCTTACAATGATCAGTATAATGGAGTAAGAGATAAGAAAACATTTCACATTTGTGTACCATTTTAAAATTCTTTCAAAGTACTTTCAGGCTTTAATTTTATTTTGCCCTCACAACAGTATTGCAAAGGAGAATAGGTACTTAATTAATTAACTTAATAATCATGCTCAAAATAAGCTTCATTTAAAAGTTACTGTCTAATAAATATAGCAGAGTCCTAAATAGAGGCATGTACTTTGGACAAACACAGAAAAGATCTGGGTTCAAACATCAGCTCCACTGTTACTGGTTTGTCACATTGATTATGTTATTTGACATACCTGAACTTCATCTTTAAAAGAGATTATGGTGTTACTGAATATCACCTAAGGTTATACACGTAACTACTTGGCACAGAGTAAATGTTCAGTGAATTGTGGTTCTTTCTCTATTTACCGTCAGCTGTATGCCTTCAAAATTTGAAAAAGATAGAAAGCGACTTCCAAGTTAAATATCATGTAAAATGGAGAGCTGATAACTAGAACAGAAGAAATGCTATCTAAACCTCACCACCCCCCAGACAGTGCCATAAACCCAGGGTGAGTTAATTTCTAAGGTATGTCTGAATTTAGCTCTAAAAGGAAACCTCATTAGCACTTTAATGTTCACTACAGACAAAGGAAAGTGTACACATTTACAGACAGAAACAAACCTTTACTTAAGTTAAATGAGGTGAATTTCTGTGGGGCCTTTTAAAACTGATATTTGCAAGCACAGTGGACACTGCCTGGCTACAGCTTTACAAAAACAACAGAAATACCGATGAGACAGTTTTCATATCGACCCTCTGTAAAGGCTCAGGGCAAAACCTTGCATCATCAATCAGTAAAGGCATTTCTACAGAGAACTGAGATAATTTGGTCCAAGTACATTGCTTCTTGATGGTCTAAGTTAAAATGCAGCAAGCTTGGGATCTGGGAGAAAGAGTATTTAGCATGTGCATTAGACTGTCTTTTTCAAATATCAGATGTCTTAAGCCAGCTGTTGGCAGGTGCTGGCTCACAGATAATTCATGATTGAGCTCCCCGACAACTATCCAGTGCAGCTATTCCATGATACTGGCTAATGTGAAACCTTTGTGCTTTAGACACTAGACATGAGGGAGGCAGAGTCATCATTACGTTATGAAAGGCAAGAACTTTACTTATATTTTTGCTAAGTCAGAGGACCAACCCATAGAAGGTTGGGAAGAAGGAGTATTTTTAGGTGGGGATGCTATTTCCCTCATAAAAGAGCTCTGACTTTTTCTCAAGTATTTGCTGGAAATCCTTGGTTGCATTCCTCAAGTTCTTTTTTTTTTTTTTTTAAGATTTTATTTATTTATTTGACAGAGATAGAGACAGCCAGCGAGAGAGGGAACATAAGCATGGGGAGTGGGAGAGGAAGAAGCAGGCTCCCAGCGGAGGAGCCTGATGTGGGGCTCGATCCCAGAACACTGGGATCACGCCCTGGGATCACGCCCTGAGCCGAAGGCAGACACTTAACTGCTGTGCTACCCAGGCGCCCCACATTCCTCAAGTTCTGTGCTGTATAATGCACAAGGGCAAGTGTCATCCTTGTATAACAGAGGTGAAGTGTCTTTCCTGTCTGCAGTTAGTAACATGGGCATTACTAGAACTTTCAGTCTCTGATTCCCTGGGCTAGAGTTGTTTATAGTAGTACGCACTATGTAAGCTATGAAACAACGTAATCATGATTCTCCTTCAGCACATTGCTTCTACCATTTCTTCTGATGCAATCCATTACAGATTAAATTGTCAGTAATCTTGTATCATGTTACAAAGTCCCATTTTGGATGTGCATTTCCACCGACTCAGCAAGTTTCCCTGATAGCAATATATGTTTTCAAGGACTTTGGCCCAGTCATGTAGAGTGGACTTGATTGTGGGGAAAAAAAATCTATTTCACATTATTTATGTTGTTCTTACAAATATTTCATGTGTTTTTATGGTTCCTCTTTTAAGAGGCCATAATTCTAAGATTTGGAGAACAGAATGTGCCTTGGAAGTTCACATGTTTGACTCATCAATGGAGTGATGTCTGTGCAGGTGGCGTTTGCTTGGGAGATTAAGCTGATGTTTGTACAATATCTGCTCACTTATTTTTAAGATTGCTTTACTGACAATGTTGCAGCTTCCATGTGCTGTTCCTCTGACACCCACAGCAAAGGGGGATTATGGCAATAACACATGAGCCTAATTTTCAATCCAATGTTGCACCTGGACTCTTAGTTAATGTTAGTATTTCTTTATCATTATCTGTCTTTTGTAAGAGAAAATTTCTCAGGCATGGAAATATATCATATTCTCCTGGGTCTCATCATAGAATCATAATTTGGCAGTTAGAGCCTCCATCTTTATTGTATTTTGCATTATAAAAAAGAAACCCTCACTTCTGAAATGTTTAAAGTGAAAAATGGAGCTCATCCTCACCTCAAAACTATTCCCTTGGGGTAACCCAAGTAAACACTTTGTTAGGCATCCCTTTTAAAAATTTTTGATTAATGTTTAGTCTCAACAATTTAAAGGTGTATCACAAACAGAATATGTTCATAAATATATTGACTGAAAAGGTTACATAAAGATTTTGCGCTGGGAACACTGGCAGCTGTTGAGAGAAGTATTTTTAAATGTGCATGCCTGATCTTTAAGCTGTGACTAAAAGCCAAAAAAACAAATAAAATAAAAATAACATTAAAACCCTCCTATAGAAAAACATGAAGTATGTCCATGCCAATGCCTTTCCGTTCCAGAACCAATCAGTAAGGCTATTGATAAGTAATCTCATGTTCTGTTGTTCCAGATTCACTCAATCAGGCACAAGTAGATGCAGATTTCCAGAGGTGAAACAAAGACTTTATGCCTCAGAAGTTTAGAGAAGAGGTCTGTGGTCGTAATGTAGAATATCTTCAACAATCAGTTTGCATGAATGAAGCATTTGCGTGTTTTTATTTAATCTGTAAACACTGCAGTTAGGACTGGTGTTCATTTAGCAACACTATCACACTTGTGAGCCAATGACATCGAGCTCTGCTCTGTGCCTTTATGATACAACCCCATTTATCTCAGGAGAGGATCACCAGAACTCTCTACAGTACAGAGTTAATGCACAGGGGTGTGCCACAAAAGTCTGAGTTACACAAGGGCAAATGCAAGATAGGATCCTAAGCTTTCTTCTAATTCCTTCAAGATCAAGTGTAGAAGCTGACTTGACCAAGGAGCTTTCCATGATCCCTCAAACCTGGGTTAACTGCCCCTCCCTCATTTCCATGGTATTCTGTGCACATGGAACATCCTATTATAATTGAAGGTTACTTGAATTTCTAAATAGTAAGCCCTTTGATAGTAGGGGCTATGCCTTATTCATGACTGTCTCTCTGTGTCCTAGTACATTTCCCAACACACAGTAGTTTCCCCATAAGTGTTTATCGAATGAATAAATACATAAAGGCATGAATAAATGTTTACTAAGTTCTCCGTCCCCATTGAAGGCTTCTAAGCTCCAGCTTCAAGGTTTTATTAACTGCCACACTAGTTGGTTAACACACTTAAGAAAGCTAGCCTGCTATTTTCTGAGGCATGGCTCGATCATCACCACTGTCTTGATTCTTAGAGAGGGGAGCTATTGTTCTGAGCTATGCACTGAGTTGACCCAGGGCCTAATAACTCTGACATTTTTCGAAGTAAGAATATTTAAGAGTTTGAAGGGGTGCCTCCCGTTTGAGTAGCCTAAAATTCTATCCCAAGAACAAACCACCCTCTTAACAATCTCATTAAGGCGGTGCCTGCACCTTGCTTGTTTTGCTTTGCGGTTGGCGGGCCAAAACACACCTGCTCGTGATGGCTGCCAGGGAGCTGACAGGCACCTCTGTCTCGGGCACGGGGCAGAGAACAGCACTGGAATGGTGGAGTTCCATGTCTGGTGGAGTTGGGCAACTCAGCTCCCTGCCCTTGGGACCCCAGGTCAGAAAGTAACTCTCTGGTGTGAGTTACAACATCTTCCACAATTGAGCTGTAGTTGTCTGGTTTCTTGTCTTATTTCCTCACAAATCTACACACCCCTTGAAGTCAGGATTCTATCTGGTTCATTGTGGTGTTACAGCTCCTCATATACTAAGGGAATACAAGAAATAAGGTAGAGGTAATTATTTCTGCTCTGTGGGGGAGATTTCTCATGTAGTATTAAAGTCGGAAGTTATATCAGAAAGCCCAGAATGTGTGTTTGGTCCTCTCGCTCCACAAATGAACAGAGAGAGAAAATTAAAGCAAGTAGTTTCACCAGGTATGTATTAGCGAGGTGAGCCATATGTTCTTGCATTACACAGACCGATCCAGTAGAAGATTAAGTACAGCCATGTGTAGAGCTAATGAAAAAGAGATAATAGAGACCATCCTGAAGTTGTTAACTTGTGGAATTAGTTTTAAAAACCATACAAAAAGGAGGAAGGGAAAGGTATCATATGAGAACAGGTGAATTAAATGAACAGTGTTGAAAAGAAGGAAGCAAGAACAGGTCAGAGAACTTTAGCTTAGTCACTCCCACCTAAGAACTGAAAAACTTTCTTAGAGAAGTTAGGAGTGGCGCCTGGGTGGCTCATCGGTGAAGTGGCTGCCTTCTGCTCAGGTCATGATCCCAGGCTCCTGGGCTCCCTGCTCACCCTGGAGTCTGCTTCTCCCTTTCCCTCCGCTCCTTCCCCTGCTTGTGCAATCTTTCTGTCAAAATAAATAAAGAAATTTTTTTTTTAAGAGAGTAGAAGTGAACAAGAATGTCTTCATTCATTCATTCATCAGCCATCTGCCAGAACATGTATTAGGTTAAGGGGATGTAAACAACAAACAGTTCCTGCCTTCATAGAGCTGTCCAGTCACAGGCAACCTAGGGCACTGTGTTTAGTCCTGGGTGTTTACATTTCAAAGACAAGATAAGATTTACATATTCTGGGGACAGGGAAACAATGCAAATCTAGGAGTTTTAGGGTCTATTCTATTAGAAGTCAAGGGTTGGAGAAGGAAGGGAAGAATGAAGGGGGGGTAAACAGAAGGGGGAATGAAACACGAGAGACTATGGACTCTGGGAAACAAACTCAGGGCTTCGGAGGGTAAGGGGTGGGGGATTGGGACAGACCAGTGATGGGTATTAAGGAGGGCACATATTGCATGGAGCACTGAGTGTTATACGCAAACAATGAATCATGGAACGCTACATCAAAAACCAAGGATGTACTGTATACTAACATAACATAAAAAAAAAAAAAGTCAAGGGTAATTGCTATTTCAAATTAGCCTTTGTATTAGGGGTCCAATGGCCCAGGGTGCTTCGTCAGCATCACTATCACCACAACCCTTGGTTCTCCTCACTTCCCCAGGGATTCCTCCTCTTCGCGGCTCACTCAAGCCTTGTCCCAAGCGCACACGCCTTAATCCACGGCAGTTTGCGCCCTCCTAGCTCTGTGAAACCACACACTAAGTTCTCCAACAGATGATCCTGCTCTCCCGGCTTGCCGGCCCGCCCCAGAGCCAGCAGAGAGGTGGACAGCTGCACGTTCTAATCTAACCTCAGCTCTGCCGACTTTCTAACTCCAGTTCCAGCCTTTTGTTGGGCACAAAGAGCCCGCCAAACTGCCCCCACCGTGGCCACCACGTGCTTCCTTTCTCTGCGGCTGCGCGCTCGGAGCACGCCCTCAAACCAGCGCATTCAACCCGCTGGCGTTTTCCGGGTGTCACGTGGTGGTCCACAGAGCCCAGCATCCGGGCCACCCCTCCCCACGCAGAGGTCGAAGACCAGCCTGGGGTTTCCTCTGCAATGCCTCTTCCCCAAGGCTCATTTCTTCCACCCGACGGACTCACCCATTGTTAGTTTGCAAACCAGTTCCGCGCACCGCACTGAGGGCAAGGATGGGCTAAAGGAAGAGGCGGGCTGCTCCAGGTCAGTAGGTGGCAGGTTTAATAAGTAAGGAACTTACTTACCAGGCTGGTCTTGGGCAGCGGCAAGATGAGTCGATCTCTGCCTGCCCACAAGAATCTTAAAAGTTTATAAAAAAGCTTTAATGAGGTTGAGTCACGTGTCCGTCCAGTTGGTCTCAACAGCACACTGCTGTCTGTAGGCTGTGCCCTGGAAAATGGCTCCGGCCGCAGGAACTGTGAACGGAACGGACATCCCGAGGGCAGGGGAGGGGGCGAGGGGGCGAGGAGCCGGGCCTGTGCCTGGTCCTGTTCCTGGGTCCGCGACAGCCCTACCCTCTCCGTGACCTCACCCCACAACAGACAAAACCAGGAAACAGTAATGGGACAAGAATAATGCGAGATCTAAATACAAGGTAGTCAATACCTTCGAGACGAGAGAAGGCTTTATAGTGAGGACGTCTGAGTCGGTCTTAAAATCTCGAAGGCTAAGATGGGGAAAGGATTCTGAGGAAAGGCCCCAGAAGTTTAAAAAAAAATCCAAACCAAACAAAACAAACACTTATGCTAAGAGCAGGTCATGCTCCGTGAAAAGGAGTACGTGGTGTTTTGGAATGCAGAGTAAGACACGGAGCTCCTGGAGGTGGGGTTGAGAGGTAAGCAGGGATGCTTCTTTCCTGCCGTGTTGAGGAGCTTGACCCTGACATACAAGTACCTTGGAATTTTGGAGAAACTGGTGATAACTGGTTGATTGGAGGACAGATTGTAGAGAGAAATAATGTTTAGGAGTTGTGTGTGTGTTTCAGAAGAGAGAGGATGAGGGTTTAAACCAGGGAAGTAGTTGTAGGAACAGAATAAAAGGCATCCTCTGGGAAATATTTGGGAGGTCAAGTTGGAATTATTTAGTAATTCATTGCAATGTGGGGAGGAGTGGGAAATGGAGAAGTGTTGCTGGTTCACTGGGTAGCTATTGATGTGAACAGGGAGAGGGCTTTAGGAGGAGGAGAAAGGAGATTGAAAAGTACAGTTTTGTGGTTGTTGAGTTAGTAAGTTTGAAGTTCCAGGTGAATATATGGGTGTAATATTAACAGGAGGAAAATGAAATGCAGATATGAATTTGTATTTATCATCAATATATAGTTTCAAATTATGAGAACCTCATTTACATTGTTTTATATGCATATATTTAGTATATATATATTATAAATATATATTCATGTATTAAATGAATACATGATTTAATATATATTAATATTTAAGTATATATTTATAAATATATAAATTTGATATATATTTAAATACTTAAATGTATAAGATATCAATATTAAATATACTATAAAATGGGTTTATATAACATATAAATATTTATATTTAAATTAATATATATAACTTCACAAATTTGTATTTATATTTAAGCTATTTTGTTGATGGAACATGTTTTAGAAGGTAATTATACTGTATTTTAAAAAACAGTGTTGCAATATGGTCATTAGCACTTATGCCTTACTCCCAATATTTCTATGGTTAAGAGTGAATGATTGGGTTTAGTGACTTTGAGTCTAGTGCCTAAAGTCTTTCTCTAGTTACACTAAATCTCAAATTTTTAGGACCAAGAAGTTGTCTGTAAAACTCAAGGCCATCCAGCCTTTCACTTTCTGGATACAGTGAAGAAATGCATTATGTTTGAAAATTAGAATTGTAACTATCCCTGAGTGATCAAATGAATCCACTTTTAATTTACCAGACTATTCTGTACAAAGAGTCTCAAAAAAGAATCAATAATCTTAACAGGCACTTTAGTTCTTTAACATAAACAGAAATTAGCATCCATGCAATCCTGTTTTAACACTATTAACCAAGGAGTATGCAAATCAGCAGTGTTCTGGTCTGTGCTGACACTTTGTTAACACTTCATTAAGAAAAGTCAGCTCTTGGTACTTGAGGTTGTGCCAGGGATGGGATATTTCTTTTGCTTTAAATCCACAGATATTTCCCCAAAGCTCCAGAGCTTCTTGGAATCTCTCTCTCTCTCTCTATCTGTTGTAATTCAAAAAAACTTATTGCTTCTCCTGACATCCCTAAACCCATAGAGGGTTAGATGTCCTCAGAGTGTCCTTTTAAGGATTAACTTTAAATTCAAAGAACACTGGCTCCACTTGAGGATGGTTGTCCTGATAAGGGACCCATGGGTGGTGGGGCTACGAAATAATCTAGGATGCAGTACGTTTGTTCCATGCAACCATGTTTTTATTTATTCAGCATTTATTAAGCACTTACTGTGTTCTTATCACCCTGCGAGGCTTTGTAGCAGGAAGTTAGATAGGTTTCAGTTTCTATCCTTGAGGAATTCATTGATTAGTTGGGGAACCTGGATGTAAATATTTATTTTAACATATAATATGTTAAATTTTAAAATGGAATTATGAACAGCATGATATGGGAGTTCTGCCCATAGGACATTGACACAGAAGAGCACATACGTGGTCTGAGCCCTTAAAGATAATTAAGAATTTTCCACAGGAAGAAAAGTGTGTATGTGTGTGTGTGTGTATTTTGGATTCATAGTGGTGGTGGTGGGATGGGTTTAATAAACCTCAAATGTGTCCTGAATTACAAGAGGGCATGGTATATTGAGAAGATAAGTGCTATTGGAGCATAGTGTATTTGGCCATAGAAATAGGCCATCCTTGGTGATTTTAACAGAACAGTTGGACTTTAACAAATTTCAACTCCTGGAGTCCTATTGGAGGGCCTAGGGGAATTTCCAATACATGAAGCTAAAACTTACTGAGCAATATCTTAAGCTATAATAGACCTCTGAGTCAGAAATAGCTGGGATCTGAGACTGTTGGGGCTCCACAACGAAGCCCAAAGGAGACCCCCAGTTTTTACCTAAGTAAGTTGAAGTCCTAGGATTAATGTTGTAGATGGATGATCAATTGCTCATTATTTTTAGGCTCATGTTTGTCTGCAGTACAATCCAGACTTCTTTGTTTTTCCTTCTGTATGGGACTGTAATGCCACCCAGAAAGAACAGGCAGATAAACATCAGCATCCACATCTTCTGCATGCTGAGTAGCGCATGTTTACTTACACATTTAGTCAGCTAACCTGTGTGCACCTTGCAGCTGGTGTGCTGAAACAAAGTGTCACTTTGATATGAAAAGATGGAAGAATGTAGGCCACATTTAAATAATGACATTTCTGCAGTACTGAGTCCAGTTTCAGGAGGGACTGATATTCTTTATCAATTAACCATTGCTGAGCTTCTCCTATGGGACTAACATTGAATGAGATGGGTTTTCCTTATAGGAAGCAGGCGGTTGGAAAAATCTTTTACTTCTTTTAAAATCCTAGAGACAAACTATTAGCAGCTTGAGGGCAGTGGCTTTGTCTGTCTTGTTCATCTTTATTTACCTGGCACTTACAAAGTATTCATTATTTACGAGAGGAGCAAATGTGTCCTGTATAGTGTTATATAAAACCTTTATTGGATATTTTTGAAGTTCTGTTTGCAAGTACTTAAACTTAGAGGGTGAGAAAAAGTGATATAAGTATCACTCTGTATATTGAGAATTTCCTTATAACATATTCTTATAATCTTTCTTTAGAAACAAAGAGTAACGGAAGTCATAATTACTATATTTAGGGTTCAAATAGTGTGCCTTGACTTCAGATGAATAGGACAAAAACCCCCCTCAGATTTATTCATATTGGTCAGCATGACCCAACCAGAATAATGTTTAGCTTATTATATTTCTTTAGTTAGTAAGATGGAGCAGGTGAGCTAATAGTAGTAAGACCCTACCTAACCTTTTGCCCAGGTTTTGGAGGAGATAAAAGTAAGGGGAAGGCCCCTATATCTGAGCTAATAGCCTTGGGGAAAGGGGCGTTAAGTCAGGAGGTGGTGAATGAGTCCTCTAGGAAGCTCTAAGCCCTTGTCACAGCCTGGAACTAACGTTCACAGTTGTCATTACATTCATTCGGATGATCCCCAGAGACCTAACACTACATCTCTATTTTTCCCCAGGGCAGGAAAAGCCAGACAGCACAACTGAACCCTAGTCTAGAAGGGGTGATCAAAGCTATATAGGCTTTAAGCGGTATCTACCCAGTGGGCCTTATGCTTAAAAGGAAGAGTTTTATAGGGTTACCATATGGTGAGCCTATAGGAAGGGCCATTCCTATCGGTGAACATTGGAATGTTCCCTTGAGTTGTGCAGTGAGCAGTGTGGCCATGGATTGGCCCTCATCTTCTATGCTGGAAATAGGACTGGAAACATGGGGGCCCATGGAGCTGGTACATCTTCTCTTATTGTTAACAACCCTGAATATACTTGGTATATTGCTTACATGACATGAAATGGGTAAATTAGAGACAACAGAAAAGATTGTAAATAACTCAGTTTAGTACAGTAGACTTTATGTGATTCTGTTCATCTTTATTTTAACTATCTGTCAATTAATTTAGCACTGTCTGTAAGCCATACACAGTGTAAATGCTTAATACATGACCTGTTGCTAGAGAAAAGTGCTCACCATCACGGCAAGAGATGTCCAAAACAAGGTTTGCTTCTTTTCTTTTCTCTCTTTTGTGTTTATTTATTTTTTTTACTTTTATTATTTCTTATTTTAATTCCAGTATAGTTAACATACAGTGTTATATTCATTCCATGTGTACAATATAGTGATTCAACAATTCCGTATATTACTCAGTGCTCATCAAGGTAAGTGTACTCTTATTCTCCTTCACCAATTTCATTCATCCCCCCATCCACTTCCCCTCTGATAACCATCAGTTTGCTCTCTATAGGAAAGAGTTTGGTTTTTGGTTTGTCTCTCTCTCAATCTCTCCCCCCTTTTTTCCCCTTGCTCGTTGGTTTTGTTTCTTAAATTCCACATACGAGTGAAAGCATATGGTATTTGTCTTTCTCTGACTGACTTATTTCACTTAGTATGATATTCTAGTTCCATCAATGCCCACGTAAATGGCTAGATTTGCTTTTTTATGGCTAAATAATATTCCATGGTATATATATATGTGTGTGTGTGTGTGTGTGTGTGTGTGTGTGTATATATATATATATATATATATATCACAACTTTTTTATCCATTCATCTATTGATGGACAATTGGACTGCTTCCATGTGTTGGCTATTGTAAATAATGCTGCAATAAGCATAGGGGTACATGTATCCCTTTGAATTAGTGTTTTTGTATTTTTTGGGTAAATTTGGGTATTTTTTTTGAATAAAATAGTGTGATTACTGCATCACAGGGTAGTTCCATTTTTAACTTTTTGAAGAAGCTCCATACTAGTTTTCACAGTGGCTATAGCAGTTTACACTTCTCTCAGCAGTGCATGAGGGTTCCTATTTCTCCACATTTTCTTCAACATTGTTTCTTGTGTTTTTGATTTTAGTCATTCTGACAGGTGTGAAGTGATATCTCATTGTAGTTTTGATTTGCATTTCCCTAATTATGAGTGATGTTGAGCATCTTTTCATGTGTCTGATGGCCATCTGTATTTCTTCTTTGGAGAAATGTATGTTCATGTCTTCTGCCCATTTTTAATTGCATTATTTGTTTTTTGGATGTTGAGTTTTTAAGTTCTTTATATATTTTGGATACTAACCCTTTATCAGATATGTGATTTGCAAATATCTTCTCCCATTCAGTATACTGCTTTTATTTTTATTTTTATTTTATTTTATTTATTTTATTTTTTTAAATTTTATTTTATTATATTATGTTAATCACCATACAGTACATCCCCAGATTCCGATGTAGAGTTTGATGCTTCATTAGTTGCGTATAACACCCAGTGCACCATGCAATACGTGCCCTCCTTACTACCCATCACCAGTCTATCCCATTCCCCCACCCCCTCCCCTCTGAAGTCTTCAGTTTGTTTCTCATAGTCCATCAGTAGACTGCTTTTAGTTTCATTCCTTGCTTCTAGAGAAAAGTGGCTGTGTCCAATGTTGGAGAGATTATTGCTTGTGCTCTCTTCTACGATTTTTATGGTTTCAGGTTTCTCACTTAGGTGTTTAATCCATTTCAAATTTATCTTTGTGTATGGTGTAAGCCAGTGGTCCAATTTCATTTTTTTTGCATGTCGCTGTCCAGTTTTCCCAACATCATTTGGTGAAGAGGCTTTATTTTTCCCATTGTATATTATTTCCTCCTTTGTCAGAGATTAATTGATCATATAAATGTGGGTTTATTTTTGAGCTTTCTATTCCATTTCATTGATATATATGCCTATTTTTGTGCCAGTGCCATACTATTTTGATTACTATAGCTTTGTAGTATAATTCGAAACCTGGAATAATACCTCCAGCTTTGTTTTTGTTTTTCAAGATTGTTAGGCTATTTGGGGTCTTCTGTGGTTCCATGCATATTTTAGGATTTTTTGCTATCATTCTGTGAAAAGTATTGTTCCTATTTTTAAAAATGTTGTTGCATTAAATCTATAGGTTGCTTTGGGTAATATAAACATTTTAACAGTATTTGTTCTTCCAATAAATGAGCATGAATATCTTTCCAGTTGTTTGTGTTGTTTTTTCAATATCTTTTTTTTTTTTAAAGATTTTATTTATTTTTTTGTCAGAGAGAGAATGAGAACACTAGCAGGGGGAGTGGCAGACAGGCCAGGCAGAGGGAGAAGCAGGCTCCCCACTGAGCAAGGAGCCTGATGAGGGACTCGATCCCAGGACACCAGGATCATGACTTGAGCCAAAGGTGGACGCTGAATCAACCGAGCCATCCAGTCATCACTTGTTTTCCGTATCTTTCATCAGTGTTTTAGTTTTCAGAGTACAGGTCTCTCACCTCTTTGGTTAAATTTATTCTTAGGTATTTTATTATCTTTGGTGCAATTGTAGCTGGGATTGCTCTCTTAATTTCTCTTTCTGTTGCTTCATTACTAATATATAAAAATGCCCACATTTCTCAATTTTGTATCCTGCAACCTTATTGAATTCATTTATTAGTCCTAGTAGTTTTTTGGTAGACCCTTTAGGGTTTTCTCTATATAGTATCATGTCATCCACAAATAGTGAAAGTTTTACTTCTTTTTTTTTTTTCCTAAAAGATTTATCTATTTATTTGAGAGAGAGAGAGACAGAGAGCAGGGAGAGGGGAGAGGGAGAAGAAGAGGGAAAGAAACAGGCTCCCCACTGCGCATGGAGTTCAATGTGGGGCTCGATTTCATGACCCTGAGATCATGACCTGACTTGAAATCAAGAATCAGACGCTTAGCCAACTGAGCCACCTGGGCACCCTGAAAGTTTTACTAATTTGGATACCATTTATTCCTTCCTTTTGTCTGATTGTTGTGGCTAGGACCTCCAGTGGTATGTTAAATAATAGTGGTGAGAGTGGACATCCCTGTCTTATTCCTGACCTTGGAGTAAAGTCTCTTAGTTTTTCACCACCGAGTATGATGTTAGCTGTGGGATTTTCATATATAGCCTTAAAATGTTGAGGTATGTTCCCTCTAATCCTACTTTGTTGAGGGTTTTTATCATGAGTGGATGTTGTACTTGGTCAAATGCTTTCTTTGTATCTATTGAAATGATCCTATGGTTTCTATCTCTTCCTTTTTTTTTTTAAGATTTTATTTATTTATTTAGAGTGTGTGAGCAGGGGGGAGGGGCAGAGGAGATAGAGAGAAAGAATCTCAAGCAGACTCTCTGCTGAGTGTGGAGCCCAATGTAGGGCTCAATCCCATGACCCTGAAATCATGACTTGAGCTAGAATCAAGAGTCAGACGCTTAACTGACTGAGCCACCTGCCACACCATCTTTTATTGATGTGGTGTATCACATTAATTGACTTGCAAATAGTGAATCACACTTGCATCCCAGGGATAAATCCCACTTTATCACAATGAATGATTTTTTAATGTAGAGTTGGATTTAGTTGGCTAATATTGTGTTGAGGATTTTTGCATCTATGTTCATCAGAGATATTGGCCCATAGTTCCCTCTCTCTCTCTCTCTCTCTCTCTCTCTCTTTGTAGTGTCTTTATCTGATTTTGGTATTAGGGTAATGCTGGATTTATTGAATAAATTTGGAAAATTTCTTTCCTTTTCTAATTTTTGGAATACTTTGAGAAAAATAGGTATTAACTATTCTTTAAATGTTTGGTAACATTCACCTGGGAATCCATCTGGTCCTGGATTTTTGTTTGTTGGGAGTTTTTTGATTACTGATTCAATTTCATTGCTGGTAATCAGTCTGTTCAAATTTTTTATTTCTTCCTGATTCAGTTTTGAGACATTATGTGTCTCTGGAATTTATCCATTTCTCCTAGGTTTTCCAATTTGTTGGCATATCATTTTTCATAATATTGTCTATAAGCCTTAGTATTTCAGTGGTGCCAGTTGTAATTTCTCCCTTTTCATCTCTAATTTTGTTCATATGAGTCCTCTCTCGTTTGTTTGCTTGCCTTCCTTCCTTCCTTCCTTCCTTCCTTCCTTCCTTCCTTCCTTCCTTCCTTCTTTCTTAGGAGTCTGGCTAAAGGTTTATTGATTTTGTTAATCTTTCCAGAGAATCAGCTCCTGGTTTTATTGATCTGTTTTTTTAGTTTCTCTTTTATTTATTTCTCCTCTAATATTTCTTTTTTCCTTCTACTGCTTTTAGGTTTTGTTTGTTGTTCTTTTTTTTTATTTCCTTTAGATGTAAGATTAGGTTACATTTGAGATTTTTTTAACTTCTTGAGATAGGCCTATATTGTTATTAACTTTGCTCTTAGAATAGCTTTTGCTGTACCCCAAAGATTTTGGACTGCTGTGTTTTCATTTTCACTGGTCTCCATGCATTGTTTGGATTTTGTTGTTTATTTCTTGGTTGGCCTATTCATCGTTTGAGTAGCATGTTATTTAACCTCCATGTATTTGTGCCCTTTCCAGTTTTATTCTTGTGGTTGACTTCTAGTTTCATAGCCTTGTGGTCTGAAAGATGCACAGTATAACTTCAGTCTTTTTTAATTTGTTGGCACTTGTTTTGTGGCCTAAAATGTGGTCTGTTCTGGTGAATATTCCATGTGCTGTTGAAAATAATACATATT
The DNA here is from genome assembly GCF_002007445.2 of Ailuropoda melanoleuca. NCBI lineage: Eukaryota > Metazoa > Chordata > Mammalia > Carnivora > Ursidae > Ailuropoda > Ailuropoda melanoleuca. Next base: position 38,329,426 of record NC_048225.1, read on the forward strand.
CTGTTTTAGGATGGAATGTTCTAAATATATCTGTTAAATTCATCTGGTCCAATGTGTCATTCAAATCCACTGTTTCCTTGTTGATTTTCTATTTGCATGATCTATCCATTGATGTTAATGGGGTGTTAAAGTCCTCTAGTATTATAGTATGACTATCAATTAATTCCTTTATATTTGTTATCAGCTGCTTTATTTTTGGAGGTGCTCCCATGTTGGGTGCACAAACATTTACAGTTGTTATATCTTCTTGTTGGATTATACCATATATGATTACATAGTGTCCTTCTTTGTCCCTTGTTACAGTCTTTGTTTAAGGTCTATTTTGTCTGATAAAAGAATTGCTACTCTGGATTTCTTTTCACTTCCATTTGCATGACAAATGTTTCTCCATCCCTTCACTTTTGGTCTGCCTGTGTCTCTACATCTGAAATGAGTCTCTTACAGGAGACATATACATGGGTCTTATCTATATTTTTTAATCTATTCTGTCACCCTCTGTTTTTTGATTGTAGCTTTTAGTTCCTTTACATTCAAAGTAATTATTTATATGTATGTCCTTATTGCCATTTTGTTCCGTTTTTTATAGTGATTTTGTATTTCTCTGTTCCTTTCTTCCCTTGTTCACTTTTCTCATGATTAGTTGACTTTCTTTAGTGAAATGCTTGGATTTCTTAACTCTACTTTTTGCATATCTATTACTGATTTTTGATTTGTGGTTACCATTCAGTTTATTTGTAATCTCTGCATATAGCAGTCTATATAAAGCTGATGGTTGCTTAACTTTGAACTCATTCTTTACTCCTGTCCCTTCCACAGTTCAGACATTTGATATCATCTTTTATATCCTTTTATTTTGTGCTTCTCTTGACTGATTTTTACAGATATATTTTTTTTGTGTGTGTGTGCTTCCTAATTTTCTTTCTCTTACTTAAGGTTTCGTTTTCCACTCAGAATCTTACTTATGGTTTTTGTTTTCTACTCACAGAGTCCCCCTTAACATTTCTTGTAGGGCTGGTTTAGTGATTATGAAGTCTTTAACTTTTTTCCCCCCTGGGAAGCTCTTTAGCTCTCCTTCTATTCTGAATGATAACCTTGCTTGATAGAGTATTCCTTGCTGCAGATTTTCCTTTTCAGCACTTTGAATATATCATCCTCCTCCCTTCTGGCCTGCAAGGTTTCTGCTGAAAATTCACCAGATAGGGTTATGGAATTTCCCTTGTATGTAACTGCCTTCTCTTTTCTTAGGACCTTTCAAATTCTTGCTTTATCACTTTTTTTTTTTTGGCCATTTTATTATTTGATTTATTTGATTTATTTTTTTAATTGAATACATCACAAGGGAGTGGCAGGAAAGGAAAGACTGTCTGTGTCGAGGTAGTACCATTTTAATTACTCTGTGTCTTGGTGTGGACCTACTTGAATTGAATTTGTTGGGGGTTGTCCATGCTTCCTAAATCTGGCTCTCTGTTTCCCTTCCCAGATTTGGGAAGTTTTTAACTATTATTTCTTCAAATACATTTTCCTTTTCTATTTCTGTCTCTTCTCCTTCTGGGACCTATATAATGAGAATGTTATTATGCTTGGTGGTGTTCCTGAGTTCTCCAAGTCCATTCTCATTATGTGGTGCTTGTTTGTCTCTCAGCTCTTCAACTTGATTCCTTTCCATTAGTCTATCCTCTAGGTCCCTTATACTGTCCTCTTTTTCCTGTAGCCTACATCTATGCCATCTGTTGTATTTTTAATTTCATTTTATTGAGCTCTCTCATTGATATTTTTTTATATCTTTGTAAGGGTCCCACCCTTTTCTGAAGTCCAGAAAATTAAATTCTCTATTGGGCATTTTGTCCCATTCTTTCATTTGGGATATATTTCTCTGTCTCCTCATTCTGACTATCTCTCTGTGTCTTTTTCTTTGTTAAGAAAGTCAGCTATGTCTTCTGCTTTTGAGAGTAGTGGCTTTATGAAGAAAAGATCCTGGGGTACCTTGCAGGGCAGTATTCCCTGTTCACCAGAACCTGGCACTTCAGTAGAGTCTTCTAGGTGTGTTGCTTGTGTCCTGCTATTGTGTTTGAGTCACTTTTTCTTTCAGTCCAAATGTCTTCACTTACTCTCTGCCTGTTGTGGGCTCTGCTTGCTCTGTGGTGTTAGTGAGGCCCAGGCAGGCCAGCCCTGAGGGGGCTTTCAGCAAAATTTGCCCTAAGCCACTACTCCTAGGTCAGGTTTCTGGGAAGTGCTATGGCTAGGGTCACAGCGTTGGGTAGCTGGGGTCATGTGTACAGTGGCTGGGCAGGGTGTATGGGAACATGGCATTAGCAAAATGTGTGCTCAGCTGAGGGCTAAGCCCATCAGGCTTAGAGTGGGAGGGTTCTTGGGAGAATACGTGGGCAGGGTGCACTGCCCGCAGGTCAGATAGCAAGTGCCTGTGTCGTGCTGCCTTCTGCACGTGGCTCAGTATTTATGCTGGGTGGCAGGGGAGAAGAATGGCGCCTGCCACCTAGTTCCCTTGTTCTGGGAGAAGACCCCCAGAGTGCTCCAAAATCGTCATAAACAGATCTTCCTCCCATTTGCCCCAGGTGTGCAAACTGTCCCTTGTATGTTGCCTTTCCATGGGTTGCTGTCTCTTTAAGGGTGGGGACCCAGTTGTCACTTACCCTCTTGGCTCACCCAGGGCTGAGTAGCTGACTTTTAAAACTCCAGGTCCTTGTCCCACTCCTTATACAAACTCATGGAATTTAGCCCCTCTGGTTTTCAAAGCCAGATGTTATGGGGATTCATCTTCCCTGGGTGATTTTCCTGACCCAATCGACCATTTCCTTCCTTTCTCTGTGCTTTCAGCTCTCTCCCTCTGCGGGCAGCTCCCAACCACTGTTTCTGCCTTTCCTAACCTCTCAGATGTGGCTTTTTCTCTGCATTTATTTGTGGAGTTTGTTCTGCCAGGATTTGGATTGCTTTCCAGTTCATTTACATGGATGTGAGTGATAATCTAGTTGTAAATGTGGGTATCAGGTGAGCTTAGGGTCCTCCTATTCCACCATCTTCCCAAGCTCCTCTCCAAAGTTTTGTGTTTCAATGAGCGATGAACCATGAGAGGGAAAATAACCCAGTAGCTCTGCTCTTAGCATTGGGAGCTTCGTTAGGAATATGCAGTTGATAAATTTACTAGTTTGAAAATTGCATCCCATACATTACTGACTTACCATCTGTGGCTGGTGGCTGTGTTGTGGTGATACATTGGCAGGGCAGTTGGTTTCATAGCAAGAATATTCCCTTGTTCTTAATAAAACACAATTTCTGTCACACATGACTTTAGATATCCCAATTTGTAGACTAAACCCCAGCATTTCCAAGAATGTTTCTGGCACATGCTTGAAGAAGGTTAAATTAAGCATGAATACAAGGTTAATATTTGTTTCCTTTGATAAAATTGCAAAGAAATTAAAGCCCTAGACTTCTGAGACTACCTTTCAGGATCATTTGCAGAAAAGTCATTATCCCAGTATTGGTGGAAATTTTTGTTCTTTTATCTACATAGAGTTTTTAGAATATTAACGTGTGATAAAAATGTGAGTTTGATTTCTGCTGAGTAAAAGAATTTCAGGAGTAGATTACTTATTTACTTGAGGTCTTTGATTTATTGTTAAAACCGGGATATAACCGATTCATCTCATGTAGGGGTTGAGTAGCAGCTTATAGATAGAATGCCTGTAAGGAGTACTGTGAATATTGTAGTGGCACAGAAATGCTTATTATAAATAATAATAGTAATAAGCAGTGAGGTATTCAGCTGAAGAAGTTGAAGACAAGACATTGTCACATTGTTTTTCTTAGGATTTTAAAAAACTTTGGCTTTCTTGTACATGTGACACTTTCAATTGTGTTGGAGAGAATAAGAGCTCTAAATGTAGTACTTGGTTGTCTAAGGAATTCTTGATAGAGACAGACTTCATATGAAGTCTAAATTGTGTCACTCACTGTCTGAGTTTTAGCATTAAGATCTTTAGAAGATAATTTGTTTATTCTTAATGTAACCTTAGGCTGAATTCTCTTAGGTTATCAGAGAAGAAATGTCACCTGAAAGTGGAAAATATCCCTGAGATTGCTTCAGGCTTGAGCACATTTTTCTTGTCGAAAAATTAAGTCCAATCTTGAAGGTTACTAGTATTTGCATATATACCCCCATTCTTTTGGGTTCCCAGGACTAAAGGATGAAGTGACTAAAAGTGGGAGGAAAGGAGATTATTCTTACATGGAAAAATACTAAAACATGGTTGAGAGTGTATCCCAAGACTCAAAGATCTCTGTGTATCTGCTCGATGTATTCCTGAGTCTCTGCAAAGAAAGATCGTAAGCTTTTGGCTGTATGGACAGGATTCCAAAACAATTGCTTAAATTCAAATCCTTTCACCATTTCCTCTCCAAATATCAGTTTCTTTTAAGGAATGGGTACTTTTAAAGTATGTATGAAATTACATAAGAAGATGCTATTTTTAAGTAATACATGAAATTACAGATCTTCCTTGATTTATGGTGGGGTTATATCCCAATAAACCCATCATAAGCTGAAAATACCATCAAACATACATTTAACACACCTAATCTACTGAACAGCACAGCTTCACATAGCTTACCTTAAATGTGCTGGGAGCACTCACGTTATCTTACAGGTGGGCAAAATCATCTAACACAAAGTGAACTTTATCAGAGTGTTGACTATCTCATGTAATTTATTCAATACCATACTGAAAGTGGAAAACAGAATGACTGTATGGGTACAGAATAGTTATAAATATATTAGTTGTTTACCTTTGTGGTCACAGGGCTAACTGGGAGCTGCAGCTTCCTGCTATTGCCCAGCATCAAGAGAGAGAATTGTCCTACATATTGCTGGCCTGGGAAAATAGCAAAATTCAAAAGTAGAACTACTGTTTCTACTGAATGCGTATCACTTTGTACCACTGTAAAGTCAAAAAATTTTGAAGTCGAACCATCATAAGTTGGGGGCTATCCATATTGCACAGGGCAAATCAACAACATTTTATTTATATAGTGTGTTTTTGTGTGCTTTCCATGTGGAAATTAGAAAGGCAGCATTCACAATAAATTCATTTGACTTAACAGTATTCTTTCACTCATGAGAAGCAGCCTTGGTACCATTCTGTGCTCTTGGTACAGAAGAGTACATATTTTGAATAATCAGAAAAGGGAAAGAGAACGGAGCCTGGAGAGCCGCTGAGAGGGTGTGGGACTCAAAGCCCACCCATTACCTCCTGAACAGAGGGGAAAGTGTTGGTTTGCATTCTGTAATTATAGTGTGGGGCTTGCTAATGCTCCTATGAGTGCTGGAGTCCAAGACATCTTGATGAAGATCAGAAATCAAGTTACCCAAGAGGAATTTTGTTTTTGTTTTTAAGCAGATGTTCACAGGGCTGCAATCCTTATTAAGCAACAGCACCAGGGAAATGTTACAGACAGGAATGCTTCCTGTCTATCACAGTTTAGATTGGCTTGGCAAAGGATTACTAATGATTTGGAAAATTCCAGAACTAGTTTGATGTCAGAATGTTAGGAACACTTTATGCGAAGGCCAGAAAGGTGACTTTGTACCTCTGGGGGTAGTCAATTACCCGACCAAACCACAGATGTTTTATTCAAGACACTATCCTAGGCCTTTAGTGGGGCACATAAAGAATTATAACATGCAGTCTCTGTTCCAAAAGAGCTTGCATTTATTTGCAGAAAAATTCGGAGTTGTATGAAAAATTAATGGGATAAGGCAGTATATGTAAAATGCCCAGTGAAAGGTACAGAAAGTAAAGGTTAAAGGGAAGAATATGTATGAGTTAGGGTTCTTTGATTTAGATCGACAATATTGCTCTCAATAATTTGAACAAAAGAGGATTTATTTGAAGACTTTTAGGAACTCTCAGACTTGCCAGAAGCCTTGAGAGTCTGGCTCTAAGGCCTCAGGAGACAGGCTTTCAGGAGCTGTCCGAAAAGTCTCAGGTGCCATGGATCCTGGGGTTGGAAGAAATTGTAAGTGTTAGGTCACTCCAAGTTGTGGAAATTATTTGACCATTTTTAAATCTTCTACCATAGATGTAGAGGTGATGTATATAGTGTGCTTGGGATAATGCACAAATTCTTTGCTTGCAATGAACGATAAATGCATGCGGAAAGGGATCAGTTAGCAAAGTAAGTGGGAACCAGATTATGGAGTGCCTTTCTAAATTTTTATCTTACTGGCAGGGGAGAACACTTTGTAATGTTTAGCAAGAGTGTAACTTAGTAATAATAGCAATGTTTTAACTCTGTTCTTTATAGTGGTGAGATTTTAAAGAAAATAGCCCCTCCCTTCCTTATTCCTGAGGGTTTTTTTTTTTTTTTTAAGATTTTATTTATTTATTTGACAGAGAGACAGCCACCGAGAGAGAGAGAGAGAGAGAGAGAGAGAGAGAGAGGGAACACAAACAGGGGGAGTGGGAAATGAAGAGGCAGGCTCCCAGCAGAGGAGCCTGATGTGTGGCTCAATCCCAGAACACCGGGATCACACCCTGAACCAAAGGCAGATGCCTAATGACTGAGCCACCCAGGCGCCCCATATTCCAGAGGTTTTTGAATTCAGCCTGAGTGGTGGTATGTTCCTGAACTGCTTCCTTTCTTTACAGCAGTCTTTATCATGCCTTTCCTAGGGCAGTGTTTCTCAAAAGAACAATCTGCATCAGAAATGATGGGGAGAGATGCCTGGTGGCTCCATCAGTCAAGCATCTGACTCTTGGTTTCAGCTCAGGTGGAGATCTCAGGGTCCTGAGATGGAGCCCCGCTTCTGGCTCTGTGCTCAACGTGGAGACTGCTTGAATTCTCTCTCCCTCTCCTGCTCATGCTCTCTGTCTTTCAAGTAAATAAATAAATCTTAAAAAAAATGACTGGGGAGATCTGTTAAAATGCATATTGTTAGGGCCCTACTGATTTAGAATATTGGGGAGTGGGGGCAGGAATCTGCATTTTCAGCAAGTTTCTCAGTGATTCTTCTATGCACTGAGCTTCAAAATCTGTCCTGAGCAGTGCTTAAATGGACAGATAGGCACAGGAGCAAGGGTAAGATCCTTCCTTCCTGTCTTTCCTTCTCCCTCATCTCTGTCTTTTTCTCCCCATCACCCCTCATGCTGTATGTTTTGCTCCTCTTCTGTCTTCTCTCTCTTTCATTTAAGAAACAGTCCACTCACTGAGCACTTGCTGTGTACAAAACACTGCTAAATGCCTTTCTGAATGCTGGAGACTTAAAGACATACCTGAGGAGCTTAAAATATATGTCTGTTCAAAATAGGCTTTGGCAGGAAATCAGTTCTATTTCAAGGTGAGCCTTTTATGGGAAAGACTTTAGGATTTGCTTTAAGTAAGGCTCACTTTGATTTTCAAGTGTGGTAGGGCTCGAATCAAGAAGATCTAAGGATTTTCAGCTGTTGATAAAGGGGCAGCAGCTGGTGAAATCAAATGGTAAGCATCAGGGTGAGAATCTCCTCCATATCAATTCAGAACATCAGTGAGAGTGTAGGACCAGGCACTAATGCTTGGGTGGATTCTCTCTTCCCTTATTCACTGCTCTTGTTTGAGATATCATAAAGAGAAACAACATTTCTTTAGCATACCTAATGCTTTGTAGATATCATCTCATTTATTATTTATAGGAATTCAGTTACTAGAATGATACCTAGCACAAGTAGGTTTTGAGTGAATATTATTATTGATTTGTTTATTTAGTAAATTCTGGGCAATATTCTAGACATCGAGATACAGCACTGAAGAAAAAAAAAGAGAAGAATCTCTGCCTCATATGACTTATATTCTAGTGTTGGATGTTATTTTATATCAACCTTATTAGGTAGATAATATAATTCCCACTTTACAGATGAGAAACTGGAGCTTAGGTGAATTTATGAGGTCAGACAGCTAGGAATCTATAAGGTTTAGCTCTAGGAAATGGATTGCCACACCTGTTTGGCTTCCAACTCATATTTTCTATGATACTATTATAGCTTCAGGTAGATTTTTTAAAATAAAAAATTATCTTCCTTCGTCTGGATATGTTGGTCACCCTCTGAAATTGAAGTGAATTTCCTATGCAACAAGATGCTAAAGAGATCTGAGAAGACCCCAAACAATGCATTGTCTCAGTGTCTTGCCCCCTGTGCAGAAATCAGAAGACTCCAGTTAAGCTCCTGTAAACTGACTCTAGAACTGAAAACTTAGATGCTGTTTGGAAATGTCCTATCATGTATCTAACATATATCCTGGCTTCTGATATTTCAGCCCTTTACTTTTGGGAAGGGTGTTGTGCCCCTGCCAAGAAAGTGGTGGTCATTTGGTCCACGCGAATAGTCCTCCACGTTGGCGAAGTAGCTGAAGGGTCACCCACTGTGCCTTTCACTTCCATGTGGTTTCCTAACTTCCTGTCCTGGTGCTCCATTCCTCTGAGGGCCCTGTGTGCTGACAGTGACACAGCTGAAAGTGATCTAAAAAAATGACTGTGTAAGCGATGTAATACTTTCCTCCTCCAGGAAGAGGGGTTTGCATTTTAGAAGAGGGCACTGCTTCACCCAAAGGAATGATTCCTATCAGGGATGGCTTAGAGAGGGCACTATCTTTGAGGCTCACTCAAATGCGCCTTCCACTCTGCATTCCCCTCTCCTCCCAAGCAGAATTAATTGCTTTTCCTTTGAGTCCATAAAATTTTGCTAATACTTCTTTTATAATGCTTAGCTCAGTCTGACCTGTTTGTTAATTAGCTGTGATTGTGGGCTTGTTATAAGACAGCACTGGACCTGCATCTCAAAAACACTGGTATGCCTGAGGTGCCTGGAACAGTCGTTGCACTCTGCACAAGCTCCATAATGGTTTGGTGCATTGAATGGAATTGGAGTTATTCTGGAGAGGGCGAATTTTAAGGGTAGAGTGTGTACTTTCACTTTGATCCACTCAGAATAATTTGCCAGAGATGTAAATTGGTGTAGAGAGATGAGATGGGCATCCCAAGTCATTCTCTAAAGAGTCAACTAAATACCATTTGTTTGGCCCAACTGTACACTTAAACGCTACAAATTTGGGTACTATGTACTATCATCTGTTACTTATTAACTGCCCAGTAGCCTTGGACATGTCACTTTCTGATTCAGGGATTCCAGTTTCTTCATGTATTAAAATGATATTTTTATCCTTAAGATACAATGAGATCATATGTGTAAAGCACTGTGCACATTCCCCAGCACATGGTACCTACTCATTATGTTCTTTATTTTTGTTTTCACAATACTTTGATGATACCTCCATTTTACAGATAAAATAGAACAATGACTATCATGTAAAATTGGGTGCAATCTTCCATTGGATTTTTACAGCAAGCTCGTGGGAAGGTACCATTATCACTCCCACTTTTACAAAGAGGAATCAGGTTGTGTTCGGGGTCACTCAGATGGATAAATAGTGGAGCTGGGATTCATGCTTAGCTCTGATGAACTCCTGAGACTTCATTCTTTCCACTGTGACAAGCTGCCTGTAAGGAATGATTGCCACTTCAAAATTGCACTCAGCCTTCTTAAAATACTTCTGTTCTTCAAACGAAATACCTCACGTCAGTTCTAAATCTGTAATACTTGGGGAATTAGGGCCTCATCCCATGTAATGCTGCAGTGTGCTCTCTGCCCTGCTAAAACCTCAGACACAAGGGTTTTCACCCTTGAGGCATCTGCTGGTGGGCGGCTGATTCTTATGCCATCTATGAGGTGCTGTGAGAGCACTCTAGATGAAGAATGCTTGTAAATGCAAGCCAGTGTTTCTGCACAAGCTACTGCTGAATATATTAGTTCATTACACTTCTTCCAAATAATTAGAAAGCATGTGCAGCAAGCATTATAGAACGTATGTATCTCAAACCCTGAGCTGGCATGTTATAAGCTTTCAGTTATTAACATGTGAATTTTAATTATTGTTCCCTGTCAGAGGTAACTGATGGCGGAATGAAAATTGTTGAATATAACTTCAATATTCAAATGTGAATAGATAGGGCCAAAGGAAAATCTTCTGATTGGAAACTGGACCCTTGCCAGCTCTTGAGTTCTGAGGGAGATCTGAGACCTGGGGAGAAATAGCCAAGTTATAATATATGATTTCCTTTTGCTTTTGCTTTGTTTCTTCAAATGTAACATTCCCAGGTAGTCCGTAGTTATGTTTGATCACATCAAAGCTAGGTTAGATACATCTTCTGAAACACTCAAAATATTTTGCTAAGTAACCTAGAGAGGTTATTTTCACTTCAGTATGAACAAAATCCAGAACTATTAGAAATGATTACTAAGTTCTTTTTTTCTTCAATTCAAGATTTGTACCTGTTCTTGACAAAATTTTCACAAATTTTTAGCAAAGTGAAAAAAATGAAGGGCAGTGTATTTTCCACGCAGCTAAATTGATTTACTTGTAAATGCTGATCTTCTATTTTGAGATTCAGTCATTGCAAATTTTTCTGTGTTGCAATGTCTCTTTTATTATGAAATGGTGGTGATAGTACTGAAGTTTCTACGTTTAATGTTTTTGGCAATATCTGAAGTTGCTAGCTGTATTTCTGTTTGCCAATTTTTTGTTTGTTTTTAATTTACTGACCTGTGAAATGTAAGTCTGGGAACCACTGGTGTGGTGGAAAGAGCACAGGCTTTGAAATCAGAAGCCCCTGAATTTCCTTCCGTGCTAAATCTACTCCAAGCCAGATGAGCTGGGCCATTATTGGTGCTCCTAGAATCTCAGCTTCTCCATTTGTAATGTAAAGGTACAGGGTTGTTGAGAGAATTCAATGTGATTGAATATGCAAAATGTCTAGCTCACAGTTCTACTTAATAAACAATCATTTTTCCTCTTTGTTTTTTTCTTCTAGAAGCACAATTCATGAGAAGAGTGTGACCATTGTCTGAGATTTGGGAGAGAAACAGATAAGGGAGACAAATCACAAAATAGAGAGTGGTGGTCCCAAAGGCAGGATGTGTTTGAGGTAAGCCTTTCTTTCTATTCCTTATAACATTTTCTTATATTAAAGTCTTGGAGGGCAGTGCCTTATCTTGTCTGTGATTCCCCAGCATCGGGCACACACAGTGGGCTCAGAGAGGCCCCTGCTAAGTGGTATGACCTGGAAGTGGACTCTGATTTGGCTGTTTGCATGCAGGGAGTTTATTGGGATGTATTTTCCAGTTTAATGGCTGTAGGGGAAGTGAAGGAAGAAGGGCCAGGCAGAGATCTATGCCAATGTTACAGCGAGTTTTGGAGCTTGGATAATAACCCTGCAGTTGTCCTGAATTGGGGCAGGGGATTCAGGCTTTTTTACTCCCTGCGTTGATCAGTCCGGGTGTAGGTTGAAATAGGGAAGGCAGCATGACTTGGAAGAGGTCCCATTCTTCAGCTGAGGGCAATCTCAGGAGGGATTTTAATGGCAAGCTCTCAGTTGCTGTTATGGTGGAATTGTGTCCCTCCAGAAGTTGTTGACATCTTTACCCCTTATTTGAAAACAAGTCTGTCTTCGGAGAGGATCAAACTGATCAAGTTAAGATGAGATGATTAAGGTGGGTTCTAATCCAATATGACTGTGTCCCTATAAAAAGGGGGGCATTTTGACACAGACATAGACATGTTTAGAGAGAAGACAATGTGAAGGCCCAGCAAGATTCCCATCTGCAAACCAAGGAATGCCTGAGAGTACCATAAGCTAGGCTACCAGAGGCCAGGACCAGATCTTCCCTCATAGCCCTCAGAGGGAATCTGTCTGCACACACCTTGATTTTGAACTTCCACACTCCAGAACTTTGAGACAATACATTTCTGTTACTTAAGCTGCCTAGTGTGTGGTGCTTTGTTACAGCAGACCTGGGAAACAAATATAGTTGCCAGTGCTCTGACAGTAGGGCTATGTGTGCCTGACTTCTGAAGTTGGGGAGGGGCATGACACATCACAGTGTTACTAACAGAACTCCATGATGTTTGTGGGTTAAAAGAGCCTTTGTGTTTTAGCTTTGACCAAAGTGGGGTAATGTTTCTCCTTGAAAGAATTCTAAGTAGACAGTGGACTGGTCCTTCTATCTAATGGTGTTTATGCACCTCAATGCAATGAAATGCCTGGTCCTATAAGGCTGCCTCCAGGCTAACTGTGTCCAGAAACTTACAGAGGAGGAGGGCTCTACACATGCTCAGAAAACACTCTGAATCTGAGGTACCCTAGAATCCAGGTATATTTATGGAGTTGGGTCTCAAGGTAGGCTCAAACTGTTCTGGGGCTTATTACTGCTCTTGCATTGTCAGCTTGACGAGCCTGTTTAAGGGAAATGAGATTTTAAAATATAACAAAAGTCTTGGCTATGGAGGAGGAAGGAGGTATCAAAAAGTGACAATAAGGTATTTTTATATCACAATATGGTTCAGAGTAAATGCTAATTTACCGAGCTGAGCAATTCTATCAGGATAGAAGAGAAATGGAGATGGATTCACATAATTTTAGATTGATGTCTGATGATACCCTGTGTTTCTTTGGATTTTCTTCAGCCTATCAGAGGCTGGAGCTGTGTCTTATTTATCTCTATAGTCTCAGCAACAAACCAGATGGACAATTCTGGGGACTGAATATGTATTTAGAGCTGGAGAGTATATGAAAACGGCCTGTGTAATCCCTTTGTCTTTTTCCTGCAAGTTGTGAGTGTTAGCTATATTCTGCTTCCATCAATAGAACAGTAGGAGCAGAGAAATCCATTATCTCGCTCATGCCAAAGACTAAACTGTCATCAGAGTTTGCATTGCAGAATCTTTATTTCTGGTCAGAGGCAGGAAGAAAACAATCAGCTTTCTACTGAACTCCAGGTAAGTACTCAGGGCTTGAGGTTGAAAAAAATATGATTGTTGAATGGATATTGAAAGTGTGAGTAAAGCCCTGCAATACTTACAAGTTTTTGTCTTTGGATTGTATATGATAAGTCTATGTCCATTATGGAAACCACATAGCTTATTGCAGAAAGGCCCCAGACTCCATGCTTGCCTGCAAATCAACTCTGAGGACTCATGACAAACATGTAGTAGATGGTCAGTAAATATCTTTGGAATCCTTGCTGCAAAACAGAAACAGGTTTCCACAGAGTCTATGTCAGGTCTCCACTGAAACTTCTTTCAGGAGAGGACAGCCATCTCTTAGATGGTGCACTTCTCAGCTTGCCTTCCTTTCTTCCTTCCTTCCTTCCTTCCTTCCTTCCTTCCTTCCTTCCTTCCTTCCTTCCTGTGTCTCTGTCTCTCTCTCTTTCTATTTTGGTGAGCTCCCCACTCACTTCCCTGCTCTTTCACTTCTAATGTCTTCTCAGAAATCCAGAAATGCTTGGAATTTATCCAGTGTGAGGAGGGGGCAGATAGTGGGGGGTGATTGTGAGAGCCCAGCATCCCCTGCTTCAGGTCTGGGGAGCTCTGAAGGTACCTTACACCACACAGCTCCCCTGATGCATTGGGCAGAAGCTGCTTCCAGCAGGACCTTGTCAGAGATCCCACCTTTGCTGGACCTGTCCCCATTTTGTTTCTCCCATTCCCTTACTAGTATCATAGGGGACACTGTCTTCATAAATTTCTCATACATGGGACGCCTGGGAGACTCAGTGGGTTGAGCGTCTGCCTTCGGCTCAGGTCATGATCTTGGGGTCTTGGGACTGAGCCTGTGTTGGCCTTCCTGCTCGGTGGGAAGTCTGCTTCTTCCTCCCTCTCCTCCTCCCCCCTGCTTGTGCACTCTCTCTCTCTCTGTCTCTCAAATTAATATATAAATCTTTAGAAAATAAATAAATTACTCATACATGAATTCTCATCTCAGGGATACCTAACTTTAGGCTTTCCACATTATGAGGGGAGAAAAGCCTACTCTCTTGATTGAGGTCCATCTCTAAAATCTGCCCCATTTCTCTGCTCCCTTTCAAAGCAGAACTTCTCAAAAGAGTCATGTAGTGCCTCTCATTCTTCTCTATTTCCTTCCTCAAACTATTCTAATTAGGCTTCCATACGAAACACTCCATAGAAACTGCTCTTTTCAGTATCACCAGTGACCTCTATCTGGCCAAATTCAATAGCTACCTCTTGTTCTCATTTTACAGAAATTCTCAGCAGTATATAACTCATCTGACCCTTCCAATAGAGACACTCTCTTTTCTTGGCTTTCCTGACATCACACTCTTAATTTTCTTCTTACCTCATAGGTCATTCCTTCCTAACTTTTGAGCTTATTCCCTCTTCTCTGTTTGGCCTATTTTATGTTGAAATACCTCCTGGCTTAGATCTTGGACCACTTCTTTTATCTATTTATGCTTCTCCCTGTATGTGCTGAAAATTTGTGCCTCTTGCCCCAGTTTCTCCATTAAATTTTAACTTGTATGTCCAACTTCTATTAGACATCTCCACTAGTGTATTTAATTAATGCACCTCAAACTAAAACATCCAAGAGAGAACTATTATTGTTATGTGCCAACAACTTAATGAAAACTTGTGTTTCTTACCTTCTCCTCCCGGTCTTAGTAAATACATCACTTTGCACTGTACTGCTCAAACTAGAGACAGAGCAATCATCTCCCATTTCTCTGCTCTGCCCTCCCTACCACATCTAATTGATGAGACAGTCCCACTGACTATGCCACTGCACTGTGTTCTTTATTTGAACTTCTCATCGTCTCTGTTGGCACTACCAGTCCCAGCTATCATCTTTTATTAGTCGGACTACTGAATCAGTCAGCTAACTGGTCTCTTACTTCCTCTGTCTATCCTTCTCCCCACCTGCCTTAAACCATTCTTGGAACACATAATGAGATCACATCATTTTCCTGCTCAAAACTCTGCATGGCTTCTTATTGCACTTAGCATGAAATCTAGAATCCTTGCTACAATTTGCAATCCACGGTTACCCTTCTGATTCTTCCCTTTTCTTAAATTCAGCCATTCCAGACTTCTGTCTTTTCTAGCACATGACAAGTCTTAGAGTTTTGTGCTTGTGGTTCTTCCTTCTGCCTGCAATACTTTGGCCCTTGGTCTTTTCTTCCTTTTTGCATGAGATAGACCTCTCTCTCTCTCTTTTTTTGTAGCTCAACTCAATTCCTATTCTTTTAAAAAATTTCTATTTTTTTCAACTTTATTGAGGTATAACTGACAAACATAATATTATGTATTTAGGGTGTACAACATGATGATTTGATATACATATTCACTGTGTTGATTACAAAGGTCAAGATAGTTAATACTTCTATTACCTCACATGGTTAACTCTTTTTCTATAGTTGTTTATGGTAAGACACTTAAGATCTACTCCTCTCAGCAATTTTCAAATATACAACGTAGTATGATTAACTCTAGTCAGGATGTTGTACATTAGAGCCTCAGGATTTATTCTTATAACTGGAAGTTTATAACTTTTAACTTATGTTTCCAATTTCCCCATCCCCCCAGCCCCTGGCAACCACTGTTCTATTTGCTGTCTCTATGAAATTTGCTTTTTTTTTTTTTTTTGGTAGATTCCACATATATGTGATAACCATGCAGTATTTGTTTTTCTTTCTCTGTCTGGCTTATCTTACTTAGCATAATGCCCTCCACTTTTACCCATGTTGTAGCAAGTGTTAGAATTTCCTTCTGTCTTGTGGCTAAATAATATGCCATTTTACCCATTCTTTCATCCGTTTTTTCTTTATCTACTTATCTGTTGAAGGGCATTAGGTTCTTTCAATATTTTGGCTATTGTGACTAATGATGCAGTAAACATGGGAGTGCGGATAAATCTTTTCAGGATACTGATTTCATTTCCTTGAGATATATACCCAGGAGTGGGGTTGTTCTATTTTTAATTTTCTAAAGAACTATCATATTGTTTTCCATAATGGCTATACCAATTTACATTCCCAGAAACAGTATACAGGGGTACCTCATTCCCCACATTCTTGTCAACATTGGTTATCTCTTGTCTTTTTGATGATAGCCATACTGATAGGTATGAACTAATATCTTATGTGGTTTGATTTGGATTTCCCTGATAATTAGTGATGTTGAACACGTTTTCATGTACCTGTTGGCCATCTGTATGTCTTCTTTGGGAAAATATCTATTCAGGTTCTTTGGCCATTTAAAATGGATTATTTTTGTGGGGCGCCTGAGTGGTTCAGTCAGTTGAACATCTGCATTCAGCTCAGGTTGTGATCTTGGGGCCCTGGGATGGAGCCCCATGTTGGGCTTCCTGCTCAGTGGGGAGTCTGCTTCTCTCTCTGCCCCTCCCTTCTACTTTTGCTCTCTCTCTCTCATATAAATAAATAAATTCTTTAAAAAATGGATTATTTGCTTTTTTTCTATTGAGTTATATGAGTTCTTTTTTTTAGAGTGGAGAGGGGCAGAGGGAGAGGTAGAGAGTGAATCTTAAGTGGGCTCCATGCGCAGTACAGAGCTACACTTGGGGCTCAATCTCATAACCCTGAGATCATGACCTGAGTCGAAATCAAGAGTCAGACGCTTAACCAACTGAGCCACCCAGGAACCCTTGAGTTCCTTTTTTTTTTTTTAAATAAGTTTTTATTTAAATTCCACTTAGTTGACATACAGTGTAATATCTGTTTCATGTGTAGAATTCAGTGATTCAGCACACCCATACAACACCCTATGGTCATCACAACAAGTGCCCTCGTCAATCCCCATCACTTGGGGATGTTTAACCCACCCCACCCACCTCCCCTCTGGTAACCATCAGTTTGTTCTCTATAGTTAGGAGTCTGTTTCTTGGTTTGCCTCTTTTTTTTTTTCCTCCTATGTTCATTTCTTTTGAGTGAAGTCATATGGTATTTATCTTTCTCTGATTGACTTATTCTGCTTAGTATTACGCTTCTAGTTCCATCCACATCATTGCAAATGACGGGATTTCATTCTTATGGCTAAGTACTATTCTATCGTATATATACCACCTCTTCTTCTTCTTCTTCTTTTTTTTAAAGAATTTATTTATTTATTTGACAGAGAGAGAGAGTGAACACAAGCAGGAGGAGTGGCAGAGGGGGAGAGAGAAACAGGCTCTCTGCTGAACAGGGAGCCTGATATGGGGCTCAACCCCAGGACCCTGGGATCATGACCTGAGCTGAAGGCAAATGCTTAACTGACTGAGCCACCCAGGTGCCCTATATACTACCTCTTCTTTATCCATTCGTCAGTTGATGGACATTTGGGCTCTTTCCGTAATTTGGCTATTATAGATAATGCTGCTATAAACATTGGTGTGGTTGTATCCCTTTGAGAGTTGTATGAGTACTTTATGTATTTTGGACATTAACCCCTTATCAGGTATGTGGTTTTCAAACTGTAGGTTACCTTTTCATTTTGTTGATGGTTTCCTTTGCTGTACAGAAGCTCTTTAGTTTGATGTAGTCCCCCATGTTACTTTAACTTCGTTGCCTGTGCTTTTGGTGTCTTACCTAGGATATTATTGCCAAGAGCGATATCAAGCAGCTTTACCCCTATGTTTTCTTCTAGAATTTTTATGTTTTCAGATGTTACATTTAAGTTTTTAGTCCATTTTGAGTAAGTTCTTGTGAATGGTGTAAGATAGCTGTCTAGCTTCATTCTTTTGCATGTGTATTTCCAGCTTTCCTAATACCTTTTATTTAAGAGACTATCCTTTACCCAAGGTGTATTCTTCGTACCCTTGTCAAAGATTAGTTGACCATATATGAATGAGTTTATTTCCAGGCTCTCTATTTCGTTTTACTTGTCTGTGTTTCTGTTTTTATGCCTGTACCTACTGTCTTGGTTACTATAGCTTTATAATACAGTTTGAAATCAGGAATTGTGATCCTTCAAGATTTGTTTCTCTTTCTCAAGATTGCTTTGGCTATTCAAGACCTTTTAAGGTCCATAGAAATTTTAGGATAGTTTTTCTATCTCTGTGAAAAATGCCATTGGGATTTTGATAGAGATTACATTCAATTTATAAATTTATTTGGTAGTATAGACATTTTATCAGTATTAATTCTTCCAGTCTAAGAACACAAGATAAACTTCCTTTTATTTGTGTCTTCAATTTCTTTCCTCAATATCTTACAGTTTTTAGGGTTCAGATCTTTTACCTTCATGGTTAAATGTGTTCCTAAGTATTTTATTATTTTTGGTGCTATTGTAAATGTGATTACTTTCTGAATTTCTTTTTCAGATAGTTCATTGTTGATGTATAGAAACACAACTGAGTTTTGTATGATAATTTTGTGTCCTGCAATTTTACTGAATTATTAGTTCTAGTAGGGTTTTTTTTTTGGGGGGGGTAGAGTCTTCGGGGTTTTCTATATATTGGATCATATCATCTGTAAACAGATAATTTTATTTCTTTCCTTCCAGTTGGATGCCTTTTCTCTCTTTTCCCTGTATAATTTCTGTGTCTAGAACTTCCAGTACTCTGTTGAATAGAAGTGGCAAAAGCGGGCATCCCTATCTTTTCTTGATCTTAGAGGAAAGGTTTTTAACTTTTCACTGGAGAGCATGATGTTAACTATAGGCTTGTCATATATGGTCTTCATTGTGGTGAGATACAATTCTTCTATACCTAATTTGTTGATAGTTTTTTATCATGAAATGGTGTTCAATTTTGTCAAATACCTTTTTTTTCTTGTCAAGTGCTGCATCTATTAACATGATCATATGATTTTTTTCCTTCAATCTGTTAATGTGGTAAATCACATTTATTGATTTGCATATGTTGAACCACCCTTGTGACCCAGGGTTAAGTCCCACTTGATCATGGCGTATCTTCCTTTTAATATGCTCTAGAAGCTCTTGCATTTGATATCCTAGCATTTTGTTGAGGATTTTTGCATATATGTTCATCAGGGATATTGGCTTTTAATTTTCTTTTCTTGTAGTGTCCTTGTCTGGTTTTGTTATAAAGTTAATGCTGACTTTCTAAAAAGAGCGTGGAAGTATTCCTTCCTCTTTGATATTTTGGGAGAGGATTAGTATTAATTCTTCTTTTAATGTTTAGTGGAATCCGTCAGTGAAGGCATCTGGTCCTGGACTTTTATTTGTTCAGAGAGTTTTGATTACTGATTCAATCTCCTAGGTATTGGTCTATTCAGATTTTCTGTTACTTCATAATTCAGCCTTGTTAAGTTGTATGTCCCTAGGAACTTATCCACTTCTTTAAATTAACTAATTTTTTGGCATTATTTTTTTTTTTACAGTGGTATCTTATAACCCTTGATTCTGCTATCAGTTGTAATGTCTCCTTTTTTGCTTATAATTTTATTAATTTGATTCATCTCTATTTCTTAGTCTAGATAAAAGTTTATCATATTTGTTTATCTTTAATAAAAACTGAGGGGCACCTGGGTGACACAGTTGGTTAAGCGTCTGACTCTTGGTCGTGATCCCCAGGTCATGAGATCGAGCCTGGGTGCAGTGGTGGCTAAGGCCTGTGGGCAGGGTGCAGAGCAGCAGCAATGTGGCCCTAGTGAAACTGGCCAAAGCCCCAACTCAAGACTCAGAAAGTGGGGCCCAGAGCAGTAACAGCACATGCCATGGATGCTAGGCCAAGCGTCAATTCAGGGCCTAGGAAGATGAACACAAAGCTGGAATAGCACACCTCAGTGAGAGTGGGTTAATGCCACAACTTAAGACCCAATGAGTTGGGCACAGAGCACCAGCAAAACAGCACAGTCTTTATGATGGAGGTTCAAAGCAGCAGCCAGGGGGTGGGGCACAGGTCAATGGCAGCTTTCCCTGGGATGATGGGTCATAGCTGCAACTTAGAACTCAGGGTGGGGCACTGAACTGCGGCCATGCAGCCGGTATTCTGTGTCAAAGCTGTGACTCAGGACCCAAGGGGCCGTCACAGAATAGCCTCAGCGTGGCCCTGGCAATGGCCCATGGAAGCCTCATGTCAGCACTCAGAGGACAGGGTACAGAGCAGGGGCAGTTTGGGCCCACTTTTGGCAGGTTAAAGCCTTGACTTAGTATTCAGAGGGTAGGCTGCTGAGCAGTGACAGCTCTGGTCCTGTAGATGGCGAGGTGCTGTGGTGTCCTGATCCCAGAGAGTGGGTCCCTGCAGCAACTAGAGTCTCTGGGAGCAGGTCTCACTATAGCTGCAACTCCAGCCCCGGGAGGAGATGAAGGAAGGGGGACTCTGGGCAGCTCTGTCAGCTGGATTCTGCATTGGTGAAGACTGTGGGGGTCCCCAGTAGCAAAGGCTACAAGCGTTCACAGTGGTGATGGGGCTTGCTGTGTTTCTCCTGCTCTCCTTTTCCTTCTGGGATTAAATCTCCCTGAGGAAATCTGTCTGGGCACTGAGCTGCTGTGGACTCAGGGTTAGGGTGATGTAGGTAAAATGTTTTCTGTGCTTGTCTATGCAGCCATCCTTAGTGTTTGAGCTTTGCAGGATTTCTGCTGCTTCTTCATTATAGTCCAGAGCTTTCCAAAGTTATTTTTTGTCAGTTTGTGGTTTAGTTATTGTTTTTGTTGTTTTTGTAGGAGAGATAAGGGTTGGTGCCTCCTAGCCCATCATCTTGCTGATGTTTGCCCTAGTTGTTTTCAAAACCGACCCTAATAGCTGTGGGAAGCATTGAGCTCAGTAAGATATCTCTAGATTGAGAGAAAGCTGAGTAACACATGAGTCCTACATCCAAGCAACTTCCATCAACAGTCTAAAGAATTAAGAGACATTCTGGCTAATGTAGACTGAACTCCTTATTTTATTCTGAAACTCAGAGACTGGTTTCTGTAATATGGACTTTTCTAAACTGTGAGGCTAGACTCCATCTTATTGTCAAATAGATCTGTTCTAATTTTTTAAAAGATTTATTTATTTTAGAGAGAAAAAGGGAGGGGTGGAGGGGAGAGAGAGTCTCAAGCAGACTCCTTTCTGAGCATAGTGCTTGACCCGGGTCTCGATCTCACGACCCCGAGATCAAGACCCAAGCCAAAACCAAGAGTTAGACACTCAACTGACTGTGCCACCCAGGTGCCCCTAAATCTGCTATAATTTATTGTGAGGTTCCGGAGAGCAGAAACTCTACATCACTTACTTGGACAACTGGCATAGCGTATGGCATCTCTTCATAAGGTACTCAACAAATGTTTATTTGATGATGTAATGACCAGTGAGGATTGGATTTTACTATTAACTTTGAAAGTTTAGACAACTTTCATAATCATTCTGAGCTTAGTTTTCTTTATACCTACCAGATAAGATTGTGGTAAAGAGCAAATGAGGGAGTGAATATGAGAGCCCCAAACACATGCTTGGGACATAGTAGGCATTACAGTTATCTTTATTTTTCTCTTCTTCCCTCCATCTCCCTTCTTCTCAATCCCTCCTTCCTATTATAAATTTACTTATGATTTCAAGTTCAACAGTAGGCATAGTCCCTACATCTTTTTGTCTTCCTTTATTCCTCCCTTCTTTCTCAGCTGTTTCTCCCTTAACCTCTTTCTTTATCATATCCTCTCTCCCTTATCCATCCTTCCCTTCTACTCAACTTTCAGCCCAACCTTACTTTTCTCCTCCAACTTTCTTAAATTTTAGCATGAATATCTAGTCTCTCTAGCCTACCAAAAAGTCAGTAATGGAGGCTGCTCTTTAGTTGGACCCAAATATTCATTCTCAAACTGTCTGCGGGAAAAAGACCCTCTATGGAGCTTGTCTTCTGCTCCCTACTGAGACAAAAGGGCTTCCCAAGCCCATGCAACCCAAGTGCTGAAATATTAATAGGAAAAGACAGCAAGGCAAGGGCACGGCAGTTTGGGTGCGAGACCAGCAGGTCTTCTGGAGTTCTCTTCTGTGTAGAGCCTGCGGGAGGGCTGACATTCAGCCTGCCTCCACACGGAGATGCAGATGGCTGCTAAGCTTATTTCAGTGAGCATACAAGGAAGGGGGTGGGAGTGACTGGCAGAACAGAGCCACAATTCCTATCCATGGCGTCAAGATGCCAAGATCTGAAGACAATTAAAAATGGATAACTTGAGGGAAACTCACAGGGAGACAGTTTGAGCCTTATTAAAATGCATTGAAAACTTTTTTTTTAAAAGGAGGAAAAAACACTCTGATTTGTTTTTGAGTTTTAAAAAATAAACATCCCTCAAGATTGGCCTCTTCTAAATACGGTTGGTAGGGGTATGGCTATATAAAAATAAATCCAATCGGACCTCCCACAGTATTTTCCTTAAAAAAACACGCCAATAAATTTGTAATACTGCCAAGTTCCAAAAGAACAGATTGAAATACCCAAGATTAAATATTCAAATTTTTTCCCCATTGAAGTGGCATTTTAATTTTCTTCCCTAGAATACCCTGGTTGGAGGGGGAGAGAGTCACTGTCTTTAGATATTTTCTTGTTTTCATTTTCTTTCAAGTGGTGGATTCTAGTTGAAAGAGGTACAAATACTTAGGTAGAATTATTTAGAAATCACTTTGGGATTCCCCAGTAGAACCCCCAAATGGGGAGAATGTCCATATGTGAAGATGAAAAAATTATTAGCTAAATGTAGTTTATTATTTTCTGATAATGCATTCAGGGCCAGGCAAAGCCCATCTACTCAGTTTCATTGATACATTGTCAATGAGCCTTGCATTTATACAAGTATGCTCTTCTTTTATTGTGGGACCTTGCTTCACTATTATAAAGTTCGCTGTCTCATCTTTTCAGTATAGTGCTTAGCAGCTGAAGCTCAGGATCTGGATTTCATTTTAGGTCCTATCCCATCCATCACTTACTGTTGAGTGACTCTGGGAAAATTACTTCATTGCTTTGAGCCTTGGCATATTCGTCCATTGGATGGGGATGTTAATACCTGCCCTTTGCGGTCTTTGTGAGAATGATAAGGGACTCAGCTTATAAGCACTGAGCACAGTGTCTGGCAAGTGTGCAAGGAGTCAATATTTGTTAACTAGTATTTTTCTGCTGCCTCAAGAGTTTTTATTGCACTGACATAATAACTTCGGATGTTTTCATAGCACTTGCAAATTTCAAAGCATTTCTGCTTACGTTATGTCATGCATCCTGTGAATATGGTAGGGCAAGAATAACCTAACCGTATTTAACATATTATATTTAGGCACTTCCTAAACTCATGCAG
This sequence comes from Ailuropoda melanoleuca, assembly GCF_002007445.2. Lineage (NCBI taxonomy): Eukaryota > Metazoa > Chordata > Mammalia > Carnivora > Ursidae > Ailuropoda > Ailuropoda melanoleuca. Next base: position 38,352,553 of record NC_048225.1, read on the forward strand.
TTAGAAAGTATTATGTCAGGACTTGAACCTTAGTGCTTTTTGAGCCCATTGCTACGTCTATGAAATATTAATAATACACTTAGAATTTAGTGAGTCCTTATAATGTTTCGGATACCGTTCTAAGTGATTTACATGAACGATCTCATTTAATCCTCACAGTATTATGATTTAGATACTATTACTTCCCCCATTTTAAAGATGAGCAAACTGATGTTTGAGCATTAACATCTGGTCTCTTAGCATACTAGCTAGCTTTTAGGTAAAGACACTCAGGACTACCTGAATTTTCAGCTATGTAATCTTGGGTAAAATCACTGAATTTCTCTGCATTCTCATCTGTAAATTGGGACTAATAATTCAAGCCCACATCCCGAGTTGTGAGGATAAAATAAAACATTTGAATGCCCTTTGGAAAAGTAACATGCACGTACTAATTATTATAATATGGTAATAAGTCATTTATGTGGATGTGTATAGCTAAAATTATCACCAGTGATCTGGGTATAATTATTTTTTACTTTTTAAAATGCTGTGTTGGCAATATGTAGACACAGATATGAAAGGAGCTCACCAGGAGCATGCCAGCCTAATCACAGTTATAACAACTGTGGTTTCTTCAAGAAATGACTAAATTAGCAACATTTTCACAGGTCAGATAAGCTGATTTTCTAAGCCCAAATTGCCCACAGCTGGATCTATGTTGGTGCTGGTGCTTCCAGCTCGTGGTTTTTGGACTGGTGGCCAGTGAATTCTAGACACCACTCTTTGGATTCGAAGTTAATTCTAAATTCGTGGAAGGCATTTTAATATTTGTGCAGGTAGCCTATGTGGACTCTGCAACTCCAATTGATTTTGGCTGTTCATTCCTCATCCCAAAGTTTACTTAATAAAATTGTTTGAGGGATGGTGACTGAGTCAACATCCATGTGGACAGAGCTCGGAGCCTCTTCACTGGCTTTCCTTAGTATTAAAAAAAAATCAAACAATGCTGAATTGAAACACAAGACAATGAGACATTGTACTGTCTTCTTGGAGCTGGTTTCCAGGCTCATAAGACATCATGTCTTCCTAAATGAGATATCACTGGTGAAGCCTGGATATAGGAGCACCCAATAATGATAGTTCTCAGTCCTCTCTCTTTGTCTGTATTCCCTCACAGCCTAGCGCAGAGCAGGTCTTGAGGATGTGATGCTAACTCCCCATTACCCCTGTGTAGGGGAATGGACTGGCCAGAGCTCTGCAGCCTGGGACTCCTGACTGTAGTGCATCCTGACATTGCAGACTTGAGGAGGTTCCTTAAGTTTCCTGACACTGTTTTCCTCATCTAAAAATTCGGTTGATAGTAGACACAGTTTTGGATTGAGGATAATGACAATGATACAGGTAAAAGTGAATACCCTGTATAAAAATAATATAATCATTAATTTTCTGTGAGTTCTTACCATTTACCCTCTTCTCTCACAATATGAAGTTCTAAATGAAAGGCTTTCAGGGAAAGGGTCATGGGAAGTGGGGTGTTTCTTAAATGTGAGGTGCTTTACGCTCATTATTTTGCTTTGTCCTCATATAGTTCTTTTCCATGGGTATGCTGCTGTTGTTACTTTCCAGATAAGGGAATGAATCCACAGAGAGGTTAAGTCATATGTCCAAAATGCCCCATTTAGTAGGTGAAATATTCAGAATTTGAATCTTGTGTTCTTTATTGAACAGAATGCTGGATTCGGAGCAAGGTGACTTTTGTTTAAATGATAACAATAAGGCTAATAATGTTAAATATGCCTTCACCATATACCAGGTTTGTGCAGAGCAATTTTAAGAACTTGTTACATCTGCAATAACATGATACCCCTTTTACAGGTGAGTAAACTGGGAGGTTACCTGGCCTGCCTCAGGTCAGCAAGTAAGCGACAGAGTCCGGATTTGGCCCGAGGCAACCTAGCTTAAGAATCTCAGCTCTTTTTTCTGTGCAGTATTATCTGGGGCTAGGTTCACCTTTGCCACTCTCAAGCATGACACTTCTCTGCTCTGGGCCTCAGCTTGTTAATTGGTAAAATGAGGAAGTCGTTTAGATAAACCATAAAATCCCTTCCATGAGTCTATCCAATAGAGCGAATCAGTGTTGTCATAATAAAAATCACATAAGGGCATGTCCTGCAGGTCAGACCCATCCTCACCGCTGAATCGTGAAGTGGAACTGCTCAGCGAGTAACAAGGACTGCGTGCCTTTTCCTGTTTTTGTGAGCTGTCAACACGGAGTCGAGGGTTATTGGATTCCAGAGAAATACGTTATCTCCACAGTGGGACTTGTCTTTCCTCTGAGGTGATTCCTCCTTGTTCTCCTTGTAATATTCCTCCGAAACTTGAACTTTCTCTCACTTGAGTCAGAATCAAAATACATGTGGCAAAGGCTTGGGTTACGATAGGGTTGTGACAGTCACCAGGAATGGCCTCATTTTAGTTTAGCACAAATGAGTTTTCTTCAATTACTTTGGTTTCTTTTTTTCCATCGGGGGACTAGCCCTGCAAAATGTTAGTCGAAAACTTGTAAGCTATATGGAAGAATATCAGGCACAGTCTTTATTCTCTGGTGTTTTGATTTCAATCTCCTTTTATAGAAATTCAATTAATGCATTTTCAAAACAGTACAAGGAAAACTCAGCCATGGATATGTTAGGGAGTTCCCAGTGAGGGATTTCTGCTTCTCTAAGAAGGGCCCTTTCTCTTTCACTTAATTCTGTTTATAGCATAGACCCTTTGGAGAATATGATGGAAGGCTACAGACTATTTTCCTAGCAAAAAGCACACTCCCATTCATACAGTATTTCACAAACAAATTCAGGGGTTCACAAGCACCCCAAACTTGTCCATGGTCAATGGTTCCAGCCAAATACCCGCTTCTCTAGGGCCTTGGTTTCTTTTTGTTTTTTTTTCTTTCAGCCTCTCTTTTTCCCTCATTCATTTTCCTAACTCCTTTTCTCACCACTGAAGAGCAATAATAGCATCTCAGATGTGGAAGGGACCTCAAAGCCCAGTGGACTGATGCCTCACCAGTTCCAAATGACCAGCTAGCTCAGACCATACCTCTCTAGTGATAAGGAATTCATCCCATACTGGTGACTGCTCATTAAATTTTAAAAATGAATTAATCAATAACTAAATAATTCAATTAGAAGTGTTCATGTTTTCTTGAGCAGAATTCTACCTGCCTGTGTAGTGGATGCTGTTGGGCCCAGCCTAGATCCCCTTTACCTCATTCCCCACACTCATTCCCCAGCTGCTGTGAGGATTGGCTGATTACCATTTACAGCTCTTCTCTCCCTAGAGAAGTATCATTGGCTAAATGTAAGCTGCAATTGCTGTGTGCTCCCCTGTGTACCTACTGCACACTGCAGACAGAAATAGACTGGCATGGGTGCTTAAGAGGCTGGGCCACTTGCCTCAGGGTAGGATTGCTTCTGTGGTACAGTTTGTGTTCCAGAATGTGCCTATGGGATCAGATCTATGCTTCTCTTTAGCTGTGATTACATTCTTGCTTCACAATTGTCCTATTCCTGACCCTGCTTCCCTTGCTCTTCTTTTGAGAGCACTCCTATCTTTGCTCTTGGGCTCTGCTTCTGGACCTGAGGCAGTTTGTACTGCGTATGGGCCTGGGATAGGATTCTGGTGTTGGATCCCTCACTAGCTGGATGGCAATGAGGACCCCTGTTACTGGTGGTAAGTGGGGTCTAGATAGTACCTGCCCTGGGTAGCAGTGTGGTTGCGAAGATATTCGCCTGAGTTGAACTGGAGTTGGGATAGATGTGGAAGAATTGCTTTAGCTGCTGCATTGTGTTGGACATTTGAGATGTGCGGGGAAATAGTAATCCAAAGACTGTGGAAGTAGGTAGCTGTTCTTAGCATCATTAGTTCACTCAAGAGAGAAAATGACAGCCTGAGTTGTAGCTATCAACAATTTAAAGCCAAGTGAGAGGCAGGGAATTTTGTTGGAAGTTTTTGAAAAGAGCCTTATCTCCAACAGCTAGAGGGGAAGCACAGCTGAGGGTCAGGAACAATACTTACTCAGAAGAGGGCAGAACTTCAGAGAGGCCTGAAATCTCAGCTGAGGCAAGTCTTCTATGCCAAAATCAAGGCCCTCATAGGGAATGAGTGAGACTGTGAGACTGGGATGAGAATAGCTGGTAAGATGCACTTAGGAACCCAGAGTTGCCAAATTCCCTGGAACCCTCTGGGCTGGCAGAAGTAGCTTCTGGAGACAGAGTACTGCCACCCTGCCCTCTTGCTTGAAGACTATGAGAGGCTTCAAAAGAGGCAGGAGACTTATAAGACACGTTGGGATCTGTCCTACCTCCTCTGGTCCCATGTGCACAGTTAAGGTCAAATTGCAACAAAACCTAACCTTCCTGCTGAGACAGGCGAGAACTGTGTGTGGAAATAACTGCAGGACTGGGCTAACATGTACTGGCAGGAACTGGAGAGTATATCGGTGAGTGAATCAATGCTAGGTCATGGGGAGTAGAATATAAAGTTAGATAAGGGAGAGTTTATCTGTATTGGGAACAGTCTCTTGTGACATAGGATTTTGTTCCTTGGGAAGAACCCTGAGTGCTGGGATGGCTTGCAAAAGCTTGGAAATAAGCAGCACATGGCTATGGCATCCATTGCTCTCACCTCATAGTGTACCATCCAGAAGATTACAGCTTAGTAGAACAATGAAAATAAGCTCTTGCTGTCACAGCTGAAGCACCAGCTTTGAGAAGATACCGTGCAAAGATGGAGTGCTATCAGTATATACCTTAAACCATTAAGCATTATAGGATATTATGTTCCCAACTGGTAGAATACATGGGCCTGAGAACAAAGAGTGGAAGTAGGAATGGCACCATTCATTCTGACTCCCTGTAAGCCGTTTATGGAATTTTTGCAAACCTTTTCTGCAAAATTGGGCTCTGGGGGCCTAGAGGTCTTAGGTGCCAGAGGGGATTGTTTCCACCAGGCGATGTAGTAAGAATACTCCTAAGCTAAAGTGATGGCTGCCATATGGACACCTAGGGATCCTCCACCTAGTTGCCCATCAGCCAAAGAAAGGAGTCACCCTAGTGGCAGAGGTATTTAACCCTGATTATCATGAGGTAGTAGGATTACTCATACATAATGAAGGCGAGGAGGACTATGTCTAACAGAGATAGTCCACTTAAGCATCTCTTGTACTTTCATGCCCACTTGCAATTTCAAGTTAACACATAGAGCAACCTTTGTCTAATAGGAGCATAGTAACCGGGGTTTCAGACCCCTAGGGATGAGAATTTGTGGTGACCCACCAGACAAGCCATCTAGACTAGTAGCAGTGTGGCCCAAGGGGAGGGAAATCTAACACAGAGTTTAGAAGTTAGGACTGATGAGTGTCAGTTATGCATCAGCAGCAGGCAGCAGCAGGGGATGTAGCTTATCCCAAGTCGCCATCTTCCTGTAAGTTCTCCGAGAAATGGAGACACATGAGAATTCTAGAAGCTATACTCAGAAGAAGTGAACTTATGTAGGAAACAAATGGTTCTAAGTGCTGTAAGCAGTAAACTGAAGTGAATACAGGTGGGGCCTTGCCCAGATATTTTTAATCCTCAAGGGTACCCATAATCCACCTGCTGAGATTGTTGGCTGGAAGTAGTTCACAGCTATCCCCTTCTTTGGAGAATTGCCTTAGACTAACATGGAGCACTTCACCTCGGAGGCTATTCCTCCTTCCCTCTTTTGGGGCAGAAGTCTCACTGGCATGGTCATATAAAGGCAATCCCACATGCTGCAAGGTTGAGCTAACTTTGTGGTGCAACATTGTTCTCCAGAGCTTTCCTGTGACAAATGAAGCTAGTCTCTAGATGAAACCATTTGGCTTTTCCCCCTTCACTCACCCCTTCTCCTGAGAATGCTTCCTGAATAAATCCCTTGAAGAAATTTTTAGGGAACCTTATATAACACAGCCGATAGTTTTCATTCCTCATTTCTTTTGTAGCCATGGCTTTTTGCACAACACAATGGTTAAAAGATACGGGAAAAGAATAAAGCAAGCCGTGGTAATAACAAAGTAATTTCTGTGTTTTCAGTTTTACGCAGTCCAAAACTGAGGCCTCTTGACACCCACTTCAAAGTTTATTTCCTCACTAGTCTCTGAGAACAATCCTGGTTTTATTCCAGGATGGTTTAAAGAGGGATAGCTAAGAAACTGCTAGAGCATGTCATCACATTTCGTATTTTGAAGGTTTCTTTCTATTAGGCATTGTTCTGCTCTGACCACTTCAAATGGTCATTGTTTCCCAGTATCATTGCCCATACTTGAGTTCCTGCTTTGCTGTCCTTCCTGGTACTTAACTTCCTTCAAGACCGCGCCTCATCATAGTTTAGATGAGCTCTGCTAGGATCTGTAGTTTTGGCCCAGAGAGAGGTTTACATGACCTGGAAGGACTGGGGAAATATTAGGAGGGCAGCTGTTGGATTTCAGAACACACTGATGTTCAAGCAGGGAAGCCACTATCTGTGGTCTCAGCTGCCAGCATCACGGAGGTGGCGGATTATCATGTGTTTGCCAGAAAACATTTGGAAAAATGCTGTACTGCCCATGCCCACATGCCGGCACATAGCTGAATACAACGACTTCCTTTCTTATGTTTTACAAATTTTGTGCAAGTAAAGAGAATTTACTGAGAGGGAAGTCAGAGAATATGATAACTGGAGGTTGGTACCACAGGCTTTCTGGAGAATTTTGAGTTGGATGCTTAGTCAGATGATCTGTAGGGAGGAATGGGCAGGCTCCAAAACAGAGTTCAGTGATTGATAAGGACATGCCAAAAGTTTGGACATAGACATTCTTGGACAGTTTATTGCTAAGGCTCTCAAAGCAGATAAAAAAAAAAGTCAGAAACAGAGATGCACCTGTTGGAGAGGACATCATCTTGTGTAATTTTACTGCTGATAGTGCATCCCATTTCATCTCATTACACTTGGCTCCAGCAGTGATGCTTCTCTCTGTTGCATTCAGGGCTGGCGTCACCTACACAGAGATCCAGACACAAGGTATTATCAGTCACAACACTAATGCTGGGAACTAGGTGTAGGAAGAGCTAATGGCAAGTGGCTCCTATATTTCCAGTGGTTTACACTGTGCCTGTGATTTAGAAAGTGCAACAGTGTGGTTTGTTAAACCATTTCATTAAACCAATGGAAGAGTATTTAATCCAACTACCCAGACCTTGTAGAGGCAGCTCATTCCACTGACGGTTCTGATTAGTCTATCTTGCTTATAAAAATAGTGAATTCGAGGTCACTTCATACATGCTGAACAAAGAAATAACATGAGGGGCTGTCTGGGCTCTAAGGAAGGAAGAAAGTGCCCTTTGGGAATGCTGAAAGGCTAGGCTAAGTGCTCTTCATGATACTCCAGGAGAGTGGAAGCTAAACCCAAAGGATCCTTAGACTACTTGTGCACTCAACAGAGGATAAGCAAACAAATCCCTTTCATACATCCTAGGGTCACAGCATTTCAGAGTCAGAAGGAGTCTTGATCCCCAAACCAGGCAAAGACCCCCTCAAAAAGGAGAATTACAGACCGATTTCTCCAATGAATATGGATGCCAAAATCCTCAACAAGATCCTTGCTAATAGAATCCAACAGTACATTAAAAGGATTATCCATCATGACCAAGTGGGATTCATACCTGGGATGCAAGCATGGTTCAACACTCGCAAATCAATCAATGTGATACATCATATCAACAAGAAAAGACTCAAGAACCATATGATCCTCTCAATTGATGCAGAAAAAGCATTTGACAAAATACAGCATCCTTTCCTGATTAAAACCCTTCAGAGTGTAGGAATAGAGGGTACATTTCTCAATCTCATAAAAGCCATCTATGAAAAGCCTACTGCAAGCATTATTCTCAATGGGGAAAAGCTGGAAGCCTTTCCCTTAAGATCAGGAACACGACAAGGATGCCCACTCTCGCCACTATTATTCAACATAGTACTAGAAGTCCTTGCAACAGCAATCAGAAGACAAAAAGGGATCAAAGGTATCCAAATCGGCAAAGAAGAAGTCAAACTGTCTCTCTTTGCAGATGACATGATACTCTATATGGAAAACCCAAAGGAATCCACTCCCAAACTATTAGAAGTTATAGAACAATTCAGTAAGGTGGCAGGATACAAAATCAATGCCCAGAAATCAGTTGCATTTCTATACACGAATAACGAGACTGAAGAAAGAGAAATTAGGGAATCCATCCCATTTACAATAACACCAAAAACCATACGTTACCTTGGAATTAACTTAACCAGAGACGTAAAGGACCTATATCCTAGAAACTATAGATCACTTTTGAAAGATATTGAGGAAGACATAAAAAGATGGAAAAATATTCCATGCTCATGGATTGGAAGAATTAACATAGTTAAAATGTCCATACTACCCAGAGCAATCTACACTTTCAATGCTATCCCGATCAAAATACCGAGGACATTTTTCAAAGAACTGGAACAAATAGTCCTTAAATTTGTATGGAA